>NC_066620.1:177974085-178274585 GCF_025201925.1 Gopherus flavomarginatus | reverse complement strand
CAGACCAAAGGTCCATCTAGCCCAGTATCCTGTCTTCCAACAGCAACCAGTGCCAGGTGCTTCAGAGGGAATGAACAGAACAGGTAATCATCAAGTGATCCAACCCATCGCCCATTTCAAGCTTCTGTCAAACTGAGGCTAGGGACACCATACCTTCCCATCTTGGCTAATATAATTTCTAGTCTGAATTTGTCTAACTTCAACTTCCACCCACTGTATCTTGTTATACATTTATCTGCTAGCACTCTATTATCAAACATTTTCCCCCATACAAGTACTTACAGACTGTGTTCAAGTCACCCCTTTACCTTCTCTTTGTTAAGGTAAATAGATTATGCCTTATAATGAAAGACTTGAGGAGCTCGTCTTCCAATCCATCTCATGGCTCTTTGAGCCCTCTCCAACTCATCCTTATCCTTGAATTGCGGACACCAGAACTGGACACAGTTTTCCAGGAGCAGTTGCTAAGGGAGATAATATAAAACTTCTACTTGTACATGATTTCCCTGCTTATACATCTGTACACTCACTAGCCTGGAGAATTAGCCACACCCAAATCAGTCTTTAGCCTTTCCCTCCAGGGTCCAATTTTTGTCTAAACAACCACAAACTTCCAGATAGGGCTTTCTACTCAGCCACAATTCCAGTCCTAGGACTTCCCACCCAGTCTGTCTTCTGCAGGGCCACTGAGTAGATGGTTCTTTCCTGCAGCTTCTCTGTATTACTCCCTCCCTCCTTCCACCTGCCCCTACAACTCTTTATAGCTAACAGCTGTCCCCTTCTCAGCCTCATCTGATTAACCTTCATCTAGTGCTAAGGCAAAAAAAAAAAACAGTTACATTAATTGTGTTGTGAGGAACTGTCCAGCAAGTGTATTCAGAAGTGAAGAATAATTCTTTAATAGTTACGATAAAAAAACAACTTTATTTAATTTGGTAATTGAAAGAACTATCAGGAGTCTCATTAATTGTGGGCCCATATGCAATTTTCACATATCCTTGAAGTACTTCCTACCTTATTGTAATTGTATGCGGCAACTACTGTCACTGCAATTCTTTATCAGTTAGCATATGCAATATCCTAAGACAGCATAGTTGGATGACCACTAGTTCATGAGTTATTGCAACATAGCCACATTATCCCACATATACTTTATCAATCATCATATACAAGTTACATTCATGTAAAAAAACAGATTGCTAGTGAGGAAGACAGTTACCACTATTACAATAAAAGATACTCTCAGAGGCAAAAGTGTAAATAGAACTACTAAAAATATAGGATAACAGTACAACATGTTTGAGGTACATTTTACCCACATATATTTTTCCTCTAGCAAAAACTGTTCGTCACACTAAATTGAAACTTTTTTTTGCTGAATTTGTCACTTAAGCACAAGTACATAAGTCCGAAGAACAGCATAGTTGGGAGGACCACTAGTTCATGAGTTAACACTACATGCTCGTGGAGTACAACATAATCCTCATTCATGTTCATGGGGTAAATAAACAGGGCTGGCTGCCCTCAGGCCTCCAGCCTTTAAAGGGGAAGGCCACCCTGTTACAACATCCAAGGATCACATTAGCCTTTTTAGCCACAATGTTGCATTGGAAACTCATGACTGGCAGAGAGAGGGGAGATGAGGTGATGACTGCAAAAGCAGTGGAAGGGGAGAATTGGGCTGTGGTAAGTGTGAGTTCTGAGTGATTATTCTAAAACCTAACTGACACAGAGTTTAGGTTGCACAGTGGTACCTTGTAGAATTCCAGAATGAGGAGAGTGGCTAAACAAGGAAATACAAAGTTGAAGTACATGCCATTCCCCATGTGCATAGGCAGGCTGGTGTGGAGTGGAGATTAAACGGGTGAGCCTAGCCAGAACAATGATTATTCTAGCTGCATGTTGATCCCTTCACTGCCCCTGCACCTCCTCTCTCCGCTAGTCCAGCACAGTCCCCCCTCCATGAGAGGCAGCTCAATGTACAGCTCAACCTACGTAACAAAGAAAAGTGTTGCCTATGATTTTTTGCACCAACAATGGGCACCAAACTGCAACAGACAACTTTGCTTCTCTAAAGTATAATGATTTACAAGACATGAAGGGGAGGGTTAGCTGGAAATACAGGAAAGGTTCTGTGTAGAGAAGGAGACACACAAAGTCTTCTCTCACATGCTTAAACTTACTGTAACCAACATAGAAAGTCTATTAACATTCTGTGACAGTCAGTGCCCCATTTCTCTCCCTGCCCTGTCAGCCACTCCACTCTCCTAACATTTCAAAGTACAAACCTTTACATTATAAACAAAACATACTGCGGAGTGAACTACAGACCACTTAGGAATCACACTGCATCTTTTGCCTTTAGTGGGTCAGAGTAGCATCTCTACTGTACATCTTTATTTGGACAGCTATAGTTATTACAGAGAACTCCTACAAAGAGCTTTACGTTTTTTTAAAAATTTAGGAAATTCACTGACAAAATATCCTTTTGTTAGTGCAGAGTTAAGGTTGCCTAGTAGAATCATGTGCCTTTCCAGAATGTCAAGTTCAACAAAACTCAGAATTCTGAAAACCAGGATGTATAAAATCAAGGTTGCTCTGGTGGTATACCTTTACTCTCAGACTTCTGAGTCTTGCTGAACTTGACATTCTGGAAGGACACACAATACCACCAGGCAACCCTAACTTGGCATTAACAAAGGGATTTTTTTTTTTTTTTTGGTCACTGAAAAATTTAGTTTGATCAAGATGTTGAATGGTATGCGCTGCATAGAACTTATAGGTAGACCCAAAAGCAATTTTGCATTTAAAAATTTTGGCTCAATGCATACGTAGGACAAGGTTCTGCACAATGTGTTCATATATAATTGTCTTTTCTCTTTACAAACAATGTATTTTTATTTACCCAAATTAAATATTTACCCAAATATTTTCACATTGCAGTAATTTGCAGATTACACTACCTGGGGAACTGGCACATTCTGATGAAGTCTGAGCACTCTCAGAATCCTTCTGCTGTGGTTTTGAGGCAGGAGTTTTTAGTACCATTTCTTCTCCACTTGGAACAGGCACATGAGAAGTGGAGGGAGTAGCAGCAAAGAGCCTCTTCAGTACTTTCCCTATGAACACTATGGAATAATAAAAACAATTGTAATGAATAAGAGCAGAAATCTCTTTACAATAGATGTAAGTCACTGTATTTTGAGATCCTTTTTTACCCTCTAATCAATTAAGAGTTGCTTCCCTTTCCTCCAGTTGTAAGCGCAAGCTGCCATCTTTTCATGTAAAACCCTCCAAGGGTCATCAGCAAAATTTTGAACCTGGAATAGTCAGCGTGCCCCTTCCCTGAGCTAAAGGAGTAAATATTAGCTGGTGGCAGCAGTTGTATACTGCTATCCTCTGCAGCCAGGCCAGGCCATTTTACAAGAATCCTACAAAAGTATCTTAAGACTGCTTAATGTCTTTTGTTGGCACTGCAAGACATTTTCTTTGAGCCACTGATTAAATCATCATAATTGATTCATTTTAATTGGACATGAAGGTAATGAGGATGGCAGCAATAGCACATGGTAACCCTATTATTTCTATTAAAGAGGTAGCTTTCTCACATGCCCTTTTGCCTTCCACCCCACCCTATCGTCTCATGCTTACAGTACAAACTGCTACTAGTTATTTAAATGCAAAGGTCATTTAGATAAAACCCAAGCTGTAGCTAAAATTGTCTTCTTCCTAATGAGCATGCCTGAGTATTTTAGTCACTTAAACCATATTTTGTTTTAGTCAGAGAAAGCTGGTGTGTAGAGTGTGACACTCTTGGGTTATGACGTATGCCTGGTCAAGCAGAGATTTTACGGAGCAGAGGAGAATAGATTTGGAGATAGTTATCTAACCTTTGACCCACTTTTAAATTTTTGGCAGGAAAAGGCACATCTATCTTAAGGATAACCTACTGTGGGATTCTAACAAAATAATTATAATGTTGCCTGGAGAAATAGGGTTTTATTACTTTAACAGACTGGCAGGTGGAAGGGCTTCCTCTTACATTATAAAGCAATTTTTAAGGAATAGTATTCCCGCTAGGCCAGTGATGGGCAATCTGCGGCCCATCAGGATAATCTGATTGCAGACCACGAGACATTTTGCGGATGTTGACTGACCGCAGGTACCGCCCTCTGCGGCTCCCAGTGGCCGCAGTTCGCCATTCCCGGCCAATGGGAGCTGTGGGAAGCGGCGGCCAGCATGTCCCTGTAAGGCTACCCATCACTGCTGTAAGTAATGGCTGCTATGACTCTATAAGGACATGTGACCAGCCACATGATGCTGACCTCCATCTTGGGATGTCAGCACTCTTCCACAAACTGGCTTAGGAACCAAGCTTTGAAACAAAGGGTTCCCACTACATACTAAAGCTATATAAGGCAGGGAGTGACATCATCTGGAGGTCTTCACTCCCCAAACAAGAAGACTCCTGGAAACACCTGAGGAATAAAGACCGAACCGAGGGAGGTACTGGACCCAGGCTAAAGAGATTTCTAGCCTGTGTATGAAAGCCTTGGGGATTCTAAACTGTAAAGCAAGCGTAGCTTGCCCCTTAAGAATCTGCAACCTGCTTGTATCATTTTTCAGGGTCAGAATCTTCTATTCACATCCAATCTAGTATATTAAGCTTAGGTTGCATTTTTGTTTATTTGCTAGGTAATCTGCTTTGATCTGTTTGCTATCACTTAAAATCTATCTTTTGCAGTTAATAAACTTATTTTATGTTTTAATCTAAACTAGTGAGTTTGGAGTGAAGTGTTTGGGAATCTTAGCTTAGAAGGGCTGTTGTATTTCCACTCCACATTGAGAGGGGCAAACTCTCTGCACATATGCTGTACAATTCCCTGTGCAGCGCAAGACAGTATAATTTTGGGTTTATACTCGGGTGGGGGGCAGAGAAGCAGCCAGGGGAGCTGGGAAATTGGCTGGTGTCTGTTTGCACTCAGGTAGCACCACCTGCTGTCATGCTGGATGATAACGGGGCCTGGGTTAGGCTGGATTAGCCCCCATCCAGCTGTGTATCTTAGAGGGGTGCAGTGGTTCCCACAGCTCTCAGACTGCACCCCGGGGTGACATCCCATCACTGGTCCCTAACGTAGTGCCAGATGCTTCTATCCTTGTTTATAATAATTAGTCCTATTGACATCAGTAGTAGTAGTAGTACTCTTGCCAGGTCCTTAGCAGTATCAGTCCCATTTTAGGGCCAAATTTTGCTCATCTCACTCACAGGATTAGTCCTATTGACTTCAACTGAACAACTTATATCAGTAAAGCGAGCACCGTTTGGCATTTAGCAGTGATTAGTACTACGCAACTTAAAAGACACCAGGGGAAACAGTCATCGACCATAGCATACATACACCCATTGTAATTTCATTCAGAACAAGACTCTCTTTAAATATTTAAACTATCTCACAGCACTATTTAAAAGCCTAAATTATTTTACTATGAATGAAGTCTTGAGCCTCTAGGAAATGACAAGGTATAAACAACGAGTGTGGAACATTCAGGGAGAAAAAAGATTTTATGCTGTAATCACAATTTCTATTCCTTAACTAGAGTAGTAGTTTCATTGCGACTGTGGCTTAGATTTTTATTCAATAAGCATACTGAGAATATTATGGTGGTATGGGGAAATAAAGGGTAAGAGAGCCTTTAGACTCAGTCCAGAAGATGGGATGGTGCAGCTACATGTCAACCCAAGAAGAAATGACGACTCACTTTCTGTTCCTCCAGTGCCTACTGCCTGCTTTTGGAAAGGAGGGGGGGGGGAATTATTTTGCCCATTTTCATGAGGCATTTGCTTGCCCTGCTGCTGACCTGTGTGTGTACATATGTACCATGGGAATCAGGGCAGGTGCATCAGGCATGCATTTTGTGCTCTCTTTGCCTTCCTTTCCCATACGCCAAGCTCTGATTTAAGCAGCCCTAATGCAGTTGCACATGGCAGGGGGTGTGGCCTTGCTCTCCCCCTGCCCTTGCTCACTGGCATTGTTATATTTCTGGCAAATCAAAATCTAGCCCAATTAAAGTTTTGTGCTCAAGAGTGGTGCCAAATTTACAACAGCAGAGACTGCATTACTGCGTTCTCTCATCCCTCCAAGTGAGCATTACAGATAACGATCCAAGCAAATTGGTTCCAATCCAGCACCTTTCACGATTACTAAATTCATTAAAGAAAAAGCTTCCTAGAAGTGTTAGGAAAGACGTAGTGAGCTTAAGTACAGAGAAGATTTTCCCCATGCTGTGTGTGTCCAGTATGCAAATATATAGTCTTTGCTCAGTGAGACAGTAACAATTATTTGCACTGGTCACAGTGGTGCCCTACCACCCTTCTGAGATGAAAGCATGTTCTAATCTAGGAAACCATTTTCTATATTTACATAAATTTGAGAACCTTTGAAGTTAGGGCTATGAAGGAGATAACTTTTTTAGGTAAAGTTTTTTTTGGCTTGAACAAAAATAGTTTTAATTTATTCAGTGCCAGAACTTGGTAAAGTATTGATAAAATCATAAATGGAAATTTGAATAGGACAATTAATTCAGATTGGATTATGTGCATTGTCATGCGATCTGAAGACCAAACAAAGGACTAGACATAGGAACCAATGATAAATACAAAGTATATCAAAACAAGAGGGAGGTGCTTTATCTTGAGTAAAATAGGGAAGAATGCTAAATTACGGCTATGCTCTTCATTAAACATTTAGAGGTAAAAGCAATACATTAATTTAGCCTCCTCTGGAAGTTTAGAGTGTGTTTCGATCATCAGCAGAGACAAATATAATGGACTGAAGGAGATTAAACAAAATTTTAACCTAAAAAAATAAATGCAGGCAGATACATCTGCAGAAGATTAAGATCTAAACCAGGGGTCGGTAACCTTTCCGAAGTGCTGTGCCGAGTCTTCATTTATTCACTCTGATTTAAGGTTTTGAGTGACAGTAATTCATTTCAATGTTTTTAGAAGGGCTCATTCTATAAGTCTATATTATATAACTAAACTATTGTTGTATGTAAAGTAAATAAGATTTTAAAATTGTTTAGGAAGCTTCATTTAAAATTAAACTAAAATACAGAGCCCCCCCAGACTGGTGGCCAGGACCCGGGCAGAGTGAGTGCCACTGAAAATCAGCTCATGTGCCACCTTCGGCATGCGTGCCATAGGTTGCCTACCCCTAATCTAAACAGACCATGAAAGCAGTAGGCCAGCAAATAGCCTAGCTTTCAAAATTACTGACTATTCAAAGTTCCCACTTACATCAACTGAAGTTACATAGGCTTGCCTAGTACCTCTGAAAATCAGGCCCTATGATATGCAAGTTCAGAAACCCAAAATTAGAGCCCACTTTTGAAAACCTGGCTCCCTCTCTGTACCCTGGCTTTCTCTCCTTTACGAAGAGCTCTGATCTACACATGATATTTAGAATGAAGGGTTATGGAGTGTTTTACCAAAAAGTTAAATTTTATTGGAAATATGAATTAAGAAGATGAAATCTACATCTGCTGTTTGTAAGACAGAAAAACAGCTGCTAAACCACAAGCAAGTCTCCAGTTATGCTGTCCATGTATACAATGAAAATGCAAAGGACTTGGGATCCATTTAAATACTTATTTTATTTTTGCATAGTTAAACCATCCACAATGTCAGTTAGAATTTCCAACAAATTATGAGCTTATTACTCTCACTATTGAAGAAAATGGGCTGATTCTGGAAGCATGCATGCACATACAGGCCTTCTGCCCACACCTCCTGACATCTTTTCCTGAGTCTGATTTTATTCCTCTTGTTTAAATAGGAGGGGCTTGTGTCAGTTTTTAAAGCAAGGGTCATCAATTCTGGAACTCCCTTCTAAACTTTGTCCAAGAGAACCCAGATTCTCTGACCTTCATGACATCCTGCAAGGTTGATTTACTTTGCCAGGTGTCAGTTTGCATAGATTTCTGGGAGGAGAGACTTTTCAGCAGGGAGTAAGAAAGGTTTAAAGACCCTATGATCATTCTGACATTGCAAACAGATGCTGTACAAATCATTATAAGGGACTGGATAGGGGCTTTTATAGAGTTTAATATATATTAAAGAAAGTCTATCTCTTGAGAGGTATTAAACGACAAATTCAAGGTTTGCACTTCATACAAGTCCCATTCAAGCCAAAGAAAGCTGAGGATGTTCAGCGTCACACTGTAAACCAGTGGTTCTTAACCTATTTACCAAATTTTAGCTTTAGTGATTCTTGGATTAGTTGGATAGGGTAGGAGGGAAATGAAATCTATAAGTAGTTCACAGGTTCCTGTCACAGTGAAAAGCTGAAATATATGAAAAATAAGTGCTAAAAATGTGGGATGTTCCAGTTGCACAAGAAAGTTGAAGCAGCAACCAAAGACAATGTTTTCTCTTTCCTGGTACTCAGTGTGGGCAATAGACACCTGCTATTTTTAGCAATGAGAGCAAGTTGTGACAGATACTAAACTGCTAGACAAGCATTAGTCATTGCAGAACTAAACATAAAAGCAATATATAGAAAGAGGCTTATAATACATCACAAAAATAAAAGCAACAAACGTTTAACCAAAACAAAACCCCACAACACCCCATACACAATGCACCAAGTACTAACCCCCATTAAAGAGAAAGCAAGCCAATATAAAAGAGAGGTATTCAAGCTGGAACTCACATAATAGAACAGGGTTTCTCAAACAGGGGTTGCCGCTTGTGTACGGAAAGCCCCTGGAGGGCTGGGCCGGTGCGTTTACCTGCCCCGTCTGCAGGTCCGGCTGATCGTGGCTCCCACTGGCCGCGGACTGCTGCTCCTGGCCAATGGCAGCTTCCGGAAGCAGCGGCCAGTAAGTCCCTCGGCCCACACCGCTTCCAGCTGCTCCCAGGTAAACGCACCAGCCCAGCCCGCAAGGGGCTTTCCCTACACAAGTGGTGACCCGTTTGAGAAACCCTGACATAATCCCATTATTCCTAGTTACAGCTCCTTTGTACCAAACAGAGCTCTACATATTTAGCTCTTCATCCTTCCTCCTAGAGTGAGTCCTCCTGTCTCCTAATAATTTTTCATTCTCCTCTCAGCCCAGAACAGCATGCAATTTTCCATTCACATTCCATGGAATATTGCATATGATATTATATAGAGTGCTTATGATAACAAGTCATGTCTAACTCTGGGTTCTCTCCCCAGGCCCAGGTGGCAGCTGGACTTAGATGGGCTACTGTTGTACAATTTTAGGTGTGTTGTTGCATTTGTGCTGTTCCTGGATGCTAACATAGCAGTTGTGCAGATTTGGGTTGGGATGAGGACGCTACATGGCAAGAAAAGTGCTGCAGTTTGTTTCAGATGTGAGCTGTATCCCAAATATCCTTATCTTGGTCACTTCAAGATTAGATTGCTGAACAACAACAAATTGTGCATGGGGTGATGGATGACTACTTAGAAACTGAAGCTAAGGCAGTTTGCCACAATCTGTTTATTAAGTGGAGTCTCATATTGGGAGTACGTTATAGCAGATCTTTAGGATTTCCACTGACTGGCAACAGGCTTCTAGGTAGAATTACTATTCCTAGATTTTAAGGCCAGAAGATCATCTACTCCGATTTCCTGTCAGGAAACAGAATTCCATCCACCTACCCCTGTACTGAGCTCCAATAACTTGTGTTTGGCTAAAGCATTTCTTCTAGAAAAGGCATCCAGTCTGAATTTGATGACATCAAAAGATGGAGAACCCACCGCTTTCCTTGACAGTTCCAATGGTTAATCAACCTCTGTTAAAGCTTTGCACCCGCTTTCTAATTTGAGTTTGCCTGGCTTTGGGATCCAGACAATGGCTCTTGTTATGCATTTCTCTGCTAGATTAAAGAGTTCTTTAGTACCTGGTGTTCTCTCCTTGTCATGGTACTTATACACTATAGTCAAGTTACCCCTCAATCCTCTTGTTGATAAGATGAGCTGATTGAGCAATTTTAAGTCTTTCACTAAGGCATTTTCTTCAGCCCTCAAATCATTTCGGCTCTTTTCTGCACCTCTCCAATTACTGTCTTCTTTTTAAAATGTTGACACCAGAACTGGATACAGTATTCCAGTGTCCATTTCACCAATGCTGTACATAAGAAGTAAAAGTCACCCCCTACTTTCTACTCCTCTGATTATACATACAAGGACAGCATTAGATCCAGTGGCAGAATACCATATGGGCCAATGGGGCCCAGGTACCTGACCAACTGGGGAACTCTGAAGGGGTTCACAGCCGCTGCTCCTCCTCTCTCCCCCCCATGCTTCTCCTCTTCTTCCCCCTGCGGCCTTGCCTCCAGCCCAACTAGAGAAACCTGTGTGGAGGTGATGAGCAATTCCCCCAGCCCCCAGGCAGAGCTGGCTGAGTGCTGCTTGTCCAAGCCTCATGCAGAGCTGGCCCAAGGCTCCCGCCCCCCGGTGCTGGACAAAGGGCCCTCCCAGCCCCACGCTGGACTGAGCCCCCCTACCTATCCAGTGCAACGCTGGAGCGAGCCCCTCCCCTCCCCACCAGGTACGGAGCTCACCTCTCCCCGCTCCCCTCCTTGGCATGACATTGCTCTGAGCCCTCTCCCTTCTCTCCCAACCCCAAGTAGCACTGAGCTCCCCCAAGCCCGTCTCCCACCCATGTGAGGCTGGACCGAGCCACTCACTGAAGCCCTCATCTCCCCTGGGCAGGGTCGGCCTGAGTCACACCGCTCATAACCACCCTGTCCCAAGGCCCACCACTCACCCCTGCCCACTCCTTTTTGGCAAACTGGACATTTTTGCTGTTTGCTCTTGTCAACTGGTGATCAGTTGGCGAGAGCAAATGGGACAAATGCCCAGTTTTCCCAAAATAGTCAGGACATCTGGGGCCAAAATGGGACATACGGTCATCCTAGGTCAAGGGTCCCCAAACTATTTTAGTCACACACACCCCTTACCTGGTTCATGTCCCCTCTGTCCCTGGGAACCAGGGCAGGAGCGGGGTCGGGGCCCACAGTAAGGGGCTGTGTGGCTGGGAGAAGAGCCACAGCTGGGGCTGGGGGGAGGGCTGTGGTGGGGCCATAGTGAAGCTAGGGGAAGGCTGGGGCCTGCTATGTTTCCCCTGAACATTCCTCTGTGCCCCCTGGGGGGTGTGCCCCACAGTTTGGGAACCACTGCCCATGGCTGTGATAAGAGCTGCCCAGGGGTCCCAGGCAGATGTGGGGAGCCCTGGAACCTGCACCTGCCTTGGGCAGGGGGCCAGAGTGCTAGACAGCAGCTCCCAGCCCTTGTCCCTGTCCCTCTCAGGACACGCCACCCAGGGCAGGTGGAGGGACCAGGGCTCCCCACCTAGGTCAGCTCTACCATTTTTTCCGCCCTAAGCAAAAAAGATGCTCGGACTGTGCCACCCCAAGAATGGATGGAATGCCACCCCTTAGCATGTGTAGCCCCAGGCATGCGCCTCCTCCGCTGCTGCCTAGAGCCAGCCTTGCTCCCCACAGTTGTCCAGGCTCCCTGGGGAGCTGTTACCACGGCCTGGCTTCTGGGAAGGGGAGGAGCAGGAAGTGGGACCTCACGCTGGGGGTGCGTGGGGGGGGGAATGTGGACGGCCCAAGTGTTCTTTGTTCCCAGTGCCCCAATATATCAATCTGCCTCTGAGTAAATCTCTTTTGCCATAGCACTGCACTGGCAGCTCATGTTTTGTTGCTTGTTCGATACAGTCCCTAATCCTTTCCAGTGTTACTGCTTTCCACAATATAGTCCCCCATTCTGTAATTGGGCCTGCAAACCCACATTGGCCTTGGCACATAGTTGCAAATGGCTGGAGTCGATTTCCTGTGAGATGGTAATACTGTGCATTGCTATATGCTTCAGAGGTGAACAGAAGTTAACAAGGGGGGTTCTGGAATCCCAGTCATTGGAGTTGTTTTTAAGAAAATGTTAGACAAACACCTCTCAGGGATGGTCTTGGCCAGGGTTTCCTCAACCCAAAGTTGGATCACCAGCATGTCCCAGGGGGCTGGCTGGGCTCAACTCCCTGCCCCAGGCACAGCAACCTCTGGGGTCCTAGTGCCACTGAGGTTTGGCCCAGCTGTCATGATAATGCAGGGCCATAACCACAGCAGGGCAAGTGGCGCAGCCGCCCAAGGTGCAAAGCAAAAAACAGGGCAGTAGGGGGCAGAGCCCCAGGGCCCTCCAGATTTCTGACCTCCATTTAGCAAAGACATTTTCAGACTGTTTGAAATGAAGACACATACTTGCTACTGCCCAGGGGAGCATCTCATGGCAGCCAGGCTCCGGGGGCAGAGGCTGGCTCCAGGGAGCATCGTGCTACCAATACCATCCCATTTTTCCACACCCCCGACTTTGCACCGGGAGTAGCTGCCCTGAATGCCCTGCCGTAATTACGGGGTGCTGAAACCCCAGAGATTGTAACACCGAGAGTGGAGAGCCAATCCCAGCCAGCCTCACAGCACAAGTGCTGCCACTGTGAGACACTTAATTATATTGAGAGACTTTGTCTAATGGACACCTATGAATACAATAAATTAAAAAAACACACTTGCTACCATTTTGAATGTCAATTACATTACTGTTGGGAGGGGCTCTTCTAGCAATTATAGGTTTCTTCCTTTTTAATCCATGTCTGAATTTTGGATGATTTCCTCCTTTAGTTTGTCCACATTAGTTATTTTATACTGTTTTTGTAATCAATATATCCTTATCTCCTCTCTGTCCCCAGTGGTATCCACAACACCTATTTTAGCATAAAAGTTGATCTTATATTTCCAAACAGAATATATGAATTCTATACATTTTCATTTTAGAAAATACTCACCATCATGCAAATAAAGAGTCATGTTAAACTATAACAAAATACCCAAGTTACAATTATTTTTACACACCTTCTAATGAGTACATTGTACGTGTGTGTTTACAGAAAGACCAAATAATGCAGGTTGACGCAAGGGTCATTTACGGTCAGATATTCTGGAGTGAGGACATATAAGCCTTTTTTAGTTCCCTGTGCATATTCTGCTTCCTTATACAGCCAATATCTGCCCCAAATAAGGCAGGTTTACAGAAGAAAAAAAAAGTGATCATGCCACTAAAGACTATAGTCATACTCATACACAGTGAGACAGAGACCTTTTCCCCTCCTTCCTAATGCAAGTCATTAGTGTTTTCATAACTCATTTTGGTGCATGACTATTCTTTCAGCTATCTGGGATGGTGGATGATGAAGATACAAAAGGAGCACTTAAAGACGATAAAGTCACTGTGGAGAAATGAAGGGAATTCTTTCCTTCAGTCTTCACGACTGATGATGTTAGGGAGATTCCCAAACCTGAGCCATCCTTTGTAGGTGGCAAATCTAGGAATTGTCACAGATTGAAGTGTCACTAGAGGTGGTTTTGGAATTAACTGATGAACTTAACAGTAACAAGTCACTGAAACCAGATGGCATTCACCCAAGAGTTCTGAAAGAACTCAAATGTGAAATTGTAGAACTATTAATTACAGTTTGTAACCTGTCCTTTACATTGGCTTCTGTAGCCAATGACTGGAAGACAGCTAATGTAACGCCAATATTTAAAAACGGCTCTAGAGGTGATCCTGGCAATTATGGGCCGATAAGTCTAACATCAGTACCGGGCACATTAGCTGAAACAAGAATAAAATTGTCAGACACATAGAAGAACACAAATTTTAGGGCAAAAGTCAACATGGTTTCTGTAAAGGGAAATCATGTCTTACTAATCTATTAGAGTTCTCTGAAGGGGTCAAACATGTGGACAAGGGGGATCCAGTGGACATAGTGTACTTAGACGTCCAGAAAGCCTTTGACAAGGTCCCTCACTGAAGGCTCTTACATAAATTAAGTTGTCACGGGATAAGAGGGAAGATCCTTTCATGAATTGAGAACTGGTTAAGACAGGAACAAAGGATAGGAATAAGTGGTAAATTTTCAGAATGAAGAGAGGTAACTAGTCCCCAGGGTCAGTCCTAGAAACAAACCTATTCAACTTATTAATAAATGCTCTGGAGAAAGGGGTAAACAGTGAGGTGGCAAAGTTTGGAGATGATACTAAATTGCTCAAGATAGTTAAGACCAAAGCAGACTGTGAAGAACTTCAAAAAGATCTCACAGAACTTCAAAAAGATCAGAGGGGTAGCCGTGTTAGTCTGGATCTGTAAAAGCGGCAAAGAGTCCTGTGGCACCTTATAGACTAACAGACTTATTGGAGCATGAGCTTTTGTGGGTGAATACCCACTTCGTCGGATGCATCTATAAGGTGCCACAGGACTCTTCACAAAACTAAGTGATTGGGCAACAAAATGGCAAATGAAATTTAGCTACAACTAATAAGGAAAGAGATCTTGGAGTCATAGTGGATAGTTCTCTGAAGATGTCCACGCAGTGTGCAGTGGCAGTCAAAAAGGCAAATAGGATGTTAGGAATCATTCAAAAAGGGAGAGAGAATAAGATGGAGAATATCTTATTGCCTTTACATAAATCGATGGTACGCCCACATCTTGAATACTGCGTACAGATGTGGTGTCCTCATCTCAAAAAAAATATACTGGCCTTAGAAAAGGTTCAGAAGAGGGCAACTAAAATGATTAGGGGTTTGGAATGGGTCCCATATGAGGAGAGATTAAAGGGGCTAGAACTTTTCAGCTTGGAAAAGAGGAGACTAAGGCGGGATATGACAGAGATATATAAAATCATGAGAGGTGTGGAGAAAGTGAACAAGGAAAGTTATTTACTTGTTCCCATAATATAAGAACTAAGGGGCCACCAAATGAAATTAATAGGCAGCAGGTTTAAAACAAATAAAAGGAAGTTCTTCTTCACAGTCAACTTGTGGAACTCCTTGCCTGAGGAGGTTGTGAAGGTTAGGACTATAACAAAGGTTTAAAAGAGAAGAACTAGATAAATTCACGGAGGTTAAGTCCGTTAATGGCTATTAGCCAGGATGGGTAAGGAATGGTGTCCCTAGCCTCTGTTTGTCAGAGGGTGGTGATGGACAGCAGGAAAGAGATCACTTGATCATTACCTGTTAGGTTCACACCCTCTGGGACACCTGGCATTGGTCGCTGTTGGTAGACAGGATACTGAGCTGGATGGACCTTTAGTATGACCCAGTAAAGTCATTCTTATGTTCTTATGTTTTGTTGTTGTTGTTGTTGTTTTAAACGACATATCTAACAAAAAAAAACACATCATGCTGCAAGTAGAGGGCCAAAGCCTAAACTGTCAGTTCTGGCTAGGTTATAGCCTAGATTGCCCAGAATTTGTTTGGTTATGAAAAGATATATTATGCAGATTACATTTTAATAACTCCTCACCACCCATACCATCTTTCACCAAACCCAATACCTATTAGCCAAGAAGATCCACATTTTCTACTACTATTCACACAGAATTCCTTTCAGTTTGTCTTTCCAGGATCTGTCACTCATGAGAAGCTCAAGTGGATGGATCTATTTTTGTCACTGCATTGGATTACAGACTGGCTGACTATAATTGAATTTAGTTAGTTTTTGGGACTGGTGTAGTGTGAATATGTGCTATGTAGCACAAGTGTACTGTGTCAGCTTCTTTTTCAGTCAAGACTACTTTTTCTGTTACACTTAATACTCCATGACAGAGGGGTACAGGTGTCAGAGACTAATGTGATTTAACTCCAGTGTGAATTTAAGCCAAAGGTCACAGGTTGAAGTGAAAGTGCAAGAAATACCACACTGCCATAAAGATCAAAATTTGGTCATATCGGGAAGTTACAAGTCTTTACGGAAACACTTGGATCAGTAGTGACGAACAACTTTGGTCAATGAGGAAAAAAATCTTGGCTGCATTTGAGTTAACAATTCACTTGCTTCTTCCTAGAGAAACTGATAGGAGTTATACACTATGAGAACTATATTATTAAATATTGTCAAGAATGGTGTTGGAATTTATATTTTAAATTACTATTATTATTATTATTATTAATACAGGAAATCAAACAGTAATTTAACTATAAATTCCTTTATTAATTCCAAAGGCCAAATGGTACGTTATGCGATTGCTTTAAACATGCCTAAAAATCCTAAACAATTTACTACATTTAAACAATAATAAATAATTTAAAAGTATCTGATCAAGATACTGACAAATGGGCTAAGAGGTGATTAGACCCATGCTGGTAGGCTTCAGCGTGGTCAGGTAGGTATTAGCAATGAACCCTTTAAGAGTTGACTTTTTATTCCTTTTAACAAACAAGTGATGTTATTGCCAATTACTGACTTCAGCTAAAAACCAATTTAAGACAATTTATCGTTATGTCCAGTCTTAATCCAGATAAGATTTATAACTCCTTTCTCCCTAAGACCTTTCTTCCCCCTCCTTCTTGGTGTCCAACTGTTTTTCCATTGCACCATAGTTCACATAGATATGTGGGATGGGAAGGTCACTGCTGGCTCAATTTAAGACAGATTCTCTTTGATTGCAGATGGTTTTAAATCAGTCACTCCTATCGGTTAGAGGCTTTCTTTTTAGAAACTTCCCCTTATTACATTAGTTATTCTTTGAACCAGACATCCTCCCTACAGCCTTAAAAACATTATTTTCAACGCCTTCCTTCTTCTTACTAGTCAGGGCCTTTCTTTACAACACATTTCCTTAACCAATAAGCTAACTTTATTTTTTAATTTTATACTTATCCCTAGCTCTAACAATCTGTAGGATAAGTACTGTTACTATTTTTTGATTTATGCATGAAAACAATAAGAGGTCTGAAGATGTTCGTCAGTTCTTTCAGGGATTCTGTTAAGAGTGCCTGGTTAATGTCAATTTCCATTGCATTGCGGGTAGAATTATGAGCAAAGCCAGCTGTCTCTCTGGCCAGAGCAGAATCCTAATACACACAATGGTATTTCCAAAGTACTGAATATATGGCACTTTAGTATCTATGCTTGCTGTAATTGTCAAGCATGACTTTTAGAGTTACAGACTTTAAGGTCAGAAGGGACCATTATGATTGTCTAGTCTGACCTCCTGCACAATGCAGGGCACAGAATCTCACCCACCCACTCCTGCAACAAACTGCTAACTTATGTCTAGGCCACTGAAGTCCCCAAATTATGGTTTCAAGATTTCAAGGTGCAGAGAATCCTCCAGTGAGTGACCTGTGCCCCATGCTGCAGAGGAAGGTGAAAAACTCCCACAGTCTCTGCCAATCTGCCTTGGAGGAAAATTCCTTCCCGACCCCAAATATGGCAATCAATTAAACCCTGAGCATGTGGGCAAGACTCACCAGCCAGACACCTAGGAAAGAACTCTGTAGTAATTCAGATCCCACCCCATTTAATATCCCAGCACAGGCCTTTGGGCATATTTACCTGCTAATAATCAAGGATCAATTAATTGCCAAAATTAGGCTATCCCATCATACCATCCCCTCCATAAACTTATCTGGCTTCAAGACTAAGCTCGATATGTCTTTTGCCCCCACTGCTCCCCTTGGAAGGCTGTTCCAGAACTTCACTCCACTGATGGTTACAAACCTGAGTCTAATTTCAAGTCTAAACTTCCTGATGGCCAGTTTATATCCATTTGTTCTTCTGCCCACACTGGTTGCAGGAAAAAAAATCCCAATGTGTAGAAAGAATAGTAAATATGGCAGGCGACCAGCTTGACTTAACAGTGAAAACCTTGCTGATCTTAAATGCAAGGAGTGGAAGATTGGACAAATGACCAGGGAGGAGTATAAAAATACTGCTCAGGCATGCAGGAGTGAAAGCAGGAAGGCCAAATCACACTTGGAGTTGCAGCTAGCAAGGGATGTTAAGAGTAACAAGAAGGGTTTCTTCGAGTATGTTAGCAACAAGAAGAAAGTCAAGGAAAGTGTGGGCCCCTTACTGAATGAAGGAGGCAACCTAGTGACAGAGGATGTGGAAAAGCTAATGTATTCAATGCTTTTTTTGCCTGTCTTCACAAACAAGGTCAGCTCCCAGACTGCTGCACTGGGCAGCACAGTATGGGGAGACGGTGACCAGCCCTCTGCAGAGAAAGAAATGGTTCAGGACTATTTAGAAAAACTGGATGAGCACAAGTCCATGGGGGTGGATGTGCTGCATCCGAGGGTGCTAAAGGAGTTAACGGATGTGATTGCAGAGCCATTGGCCATTATCTTTGAAAACTCATGGCGATCCAGGGAGGTCCCCGATGACTGGAAAAAAGCTAACGTAGTGCCCATCTTTAAAAAAAGGAAGGAGGAGCTGGGGAACTACAGGCCAGTAAGCATCACCTCAGTCCCTGGAAAAATCATGGAGCAGCTCCTCAAGGAATAAATTCTGAAGCACTTACAGGAGAGGAAAGTGATCAGGAACAGTCAGGATGGATTCATCAAGGGCAAGTGATGCCTGACTAACCTAACTGCTTTCTATGAGGAGATAACTGGGTCTGTGGATGAGGGGAAAGCAGTGGATGTGTTATTCCTTGACTTTAGTAAAGCTTTTGATACGGTCTCCCACAGTATTCTTGCCGGCAAGTTAAAGTATGGGCTGGATGGACTATAAGGTGAATAGAAAGCTGACTAGATCATTGGGCTCAAGGGGTAGTGATCAATGGCTCCATGTCTAGTTGGCAGCCGGTTTCAAGCAGAGTACTCCAAGGGTCGGTCCTGGGGCCAGTTTTGTTCAATATCTTCATTAATGATCTGGAGGATGGTGTTGACTGCACTCTCAGCAAGTTTGCAGATGACACTAAAGTGGGAGGAGTGGTAGATACGCTGGAGGGTAGGGATAGGATACAGAGGGACCTAGACATATTAAGAGGATTGGGCCAAAAGAAACCTGATGAGGTTCAACAAGGACAAGTGCAGTTTACAAAGTCATCCAGATCTTCCTGTATGATATCCCGGTCCTTCTCTGTATTGGCAATACCTCCCAGCTTTATGTCATCCGCAAACGTTATTAGCGCACTCCCACTTTTTGTGCCAAGGTTAGTAATAAAAAGACTAAACAAATAGTTGGAAACTCATGTTCCCCAATTAAGGAGTCTGTTTAAAGATTTTTATTAGATCAGGCTATCTTGTCATATTATTATCCTCCAAACTTATGGAACTGTATAGCCTCACAGCCTTAATGACTGGATGCCAAGAGAACTATAACAAACTGCCTTTGAGCTAAACAGTGATTAACCCTTCTGCAGTAAACTAAGAGGATGTGTGATGCCCTGTACCTCAGGGTAACACCCAGCACCTCCATGTTCATTCTTGTAAAATGACCACATGGTATCTAATGCAAAGTTTGTCCTGTCATGTCAGATGTCTTTGGAAGGCTCATGATGCACTGAGCATGGTTGTTACAATAATAATTATAGGTTATAATTTCATGTATCTAGTTATGAGGCTGAAAATGTATCCTCATGGCTTAAAATAAACTCAGGCAAAAACTCTCCAAGAGCAGAGAGGTAGTTCACACCTCATCAGGGTAGTTATAGGACAAACCCAGTCTCACAGGAAGAAAGGAGACTGGCCTAGGCAGCAACAAAAGGATCTGTTGGACTCGTGAGTCACCTCGCTTCTTTTGGCCAGTTTGAGACTGTGATGAGGTAATGCTCACCTGACTCTGAAGGGGGAGGGGGCACAAAGCCATATAAGCTTGTAGTGTCCAGCAGGCATAACTAGACACTGCAAGACAGAGGTTCCTAGGGTTGTGTCTGGGACTGGAGATATTGGCTAGTGTCATTCAGTTGCACAATCCAAGGAGCAGTTACATGCCAGAGGCTGTGCGTGAACAGCCCAGGAGTGGGGGTTCTCACAGCAGAGCAGATTAAGACTGGCTCAGAGTCAAGGATTTGAGTGAACTAGTAGATCACTGGTCCTGATAACACCAGAGGAGAATGTCACAGGCATATCTTAAAAGGTATCATTTTAAATCTCAATTTGCTAGTCAGGATCATTCTGACAAAATTGCAGCATCACTCTGTAAAGTTACAAGAATTCCCTGTATGATTTTAACACTGTGTGTTCCAAACCCTACAGCCCTGCCCAAGCAGAAGTCAGCAAACAGATCTGCCCTAGTCAAAGAAATGTGTGCTCTGCTTAATTTGCATTTAAGCAGCAAATAGAGTCATCAAGTGGGAAAGGAAACAAAGAAAGCTCAAAAAGGTGTAGAAGATGTCTGAAACGAAAGTGTCTGAATAACTATTTGAGATAATAAACTGGAATACTATTCCGTTTAAGAAATAACAGACTTTAGATATTTTGTACTCTCCAGGAGAGGGCTGGGCAGAATAGGACATACATTTCCGGGGGGCGGGGGGGAGGAGGGGAGAGAAACTGGTACAGGTGCTGTGTTAGGATCATCCTGCAAAATAACCAAGGCTTGTGAGAGCCAGAGTGTAACCCAGGTGTGGCTGAGAGACTGCACTTACACAGACACTCGGCTTGTGGCTTGGATGGTGGAAGGCTGTTTGTGTGTGGCTCAGGTGGGAGCTACTTCACCAAGGCACGGGTGACCCAGCTGCCCATTAGTCTGGATTGTACTGTGGTACGTTATAAGTTCCTAAAGCATCTCTTTTAGAAAAAACACCTAATCCTGATTTTAAAAGAGTCAGGGATGAAGAGTTTACCATGACCCATGGTAATTGTTCCAATGGCTAATTACTGTCACCATTAAACATTTATGTCTTATTTGCAGCCTGAAAGCAGGTTAGCTAACCTGAGTTAAAAACACATTTATTTATTTACTTATCGCAGTGTAGATACAGCCTGTTTGTGTGTGTTCCTTGGGTAGGGGGTCCAGATATCCTAATTTTATAGGGACAGTCCCAATATTTAGGGCTTTTTCTTATATATATACACCCCCAACCTGTCCCAATTTTCACACTTGCTATTTGGTCACTGTCATAAACAGATAGTTAAGGGTTAATAAAACAGGAGTACTTCATGTCTCTTTTGCCTGTAAAGGGTTAACAAGTTCAGTAAGCCTGGCTGTCACTCGACCAGAGGACCAATCAGGGAACAGGATACTTTCAAATCTTGAGGAAGGGAAGTTTGTGTGTGTGCTGTTAGTTATTGGTTGTTGTTCTCTCTGGGTTCTGAGTGACCAGACATGCAACCAGGTTTCTCTCCAATCTCTCTGATACAGTCTCTTATATGTCCAGACTAGTAAGTACTAGGTAGATAAAGCGAGTTAGGCTTATGTTTGTTTTCTTTATTTGCAAATGTGTATTTGCTGGAAGGAGTTCAAATTTGTATTTTGCTGAAAGGATTTTAATTTGTACTTGTACACTTAGGCTGGGAGGGTATTCCCAGTGTCTACAGCTGAAAGACCCTGTAACATATTCCATTTTAAATTTACAAAGATAATTTTTACTGTTTTTCTTTCTTTAATTAAAAGCTTTTCTTGTTTAAGAACCTGATTTTTTTTTATTCTGGTGAGACCCCAGGGGACTGGGTCTGGATTCACCAGGGAATTGGTGGGGAGAAAGGAGGGAAGGGGGAGAGGAAGGTTAATTTCTCTCTGTGTTAGGATTACTTTCTCTCTCAGGGAGAGTCTGGGAGGGGGAGACAGAAGGAGGGGGGAAGGTGATTTTCCTCTCTGTTTTAAGATTCAAGGAGTTTGAATCACAGTGATCTTCCAGGGTAACCCAGGGAGGGGAAGCCTGGGAGAGGCAACGGTGAGGGAAAGGGCTTACTTTCCTTGTGTTAAGATCCAGAGGGTCTGGGTCTTGGGGGTCCCCGGGCAAGGTTTTGGGGGGACCGGAGTATATCAGGCACTGGAATTCCTGGTTGGTGGCAGCGCTACAAGTACTAAGCTGGTAATTGAGTTTAGAGGAATTCATGCTGGTACCCCATCTTTTGGACGCTAAGGTTCAGAGTGGGGTTTATACCATGACAGTCACCCTATCCTTGGTCACCCTGCCAGCTCTTGCTGACACTCTCTGAGCAACTTCTGGGCATTCACTGAGTTGCCACCCTTTTCTAGGCCCAGGGTCCTCTAGCGTGTTCTCTTTGATCTTTCTCTTCTCAATCCTGACAAGACAGCTTGGGCACCAGATGACTATAAGCTTGGCTATAATGTTTGAGTATTTGTTGGGATGCTCTTTATTTAGAGCACTGTTTTATCTTTCCTACTTGGTTCCTCTGACAATCCCTTTTGACCTAACTCCACAACAAGTAACCTATCATGAATGCACATAGACATGCAGCATATTAACAAAACAGATAAGCTCATCACACACACTAATGCTGTGTGTACCAGCCTCATGCCTCTTCCCTCCACTTCCAGCAAACCTCTTTGGCACAGATATACTCTTGTTTACACATTGCTTTGAAGAGACAAAGATTCTCTATTAGGTTAAGATCTAACTGTGGATTTCCACAGATATTTTAGGTGATGGGTTCTCTATAAAAGCCTAGACAGGCTAGGTTCCATTTCTCTTCTGATTCCCCACGTTAGTTAGCTGTTCGGTAACTACACATTGGCTTCGACACAGTTTAAGGAGACTATTTATTCACTGATTTAAAGTCTGATGCTGCGATCACGAATTTGGAAGATTTGGAGCACAGTCTGGGAAGTGAACATCTCACTTTAATGTCTGACCTGACATAGTAATACCTTAACGTGGTGTTTCTAATGGGAGCAGTACTGAAAATTGTAAGATGAAAGGTACTCAAAATAGGTTTCATCATTTAAAATAAAAGAATTTGACAGATGCTCAGAAAGGAAACAACTTATTGCACAAATTGCAATATCTTTTCTGTTTGAAAGAAGGACAGTCTTGTGGTTAAGAACTAGACTGAGATGGAAACAATCTGGGCTCAGTTTCTAGCACTGGCAGACGACATGTGTGACTGTGGCCAAGCAAATCACTTCATATCTCAGTTCCCAAACTGAAGTGGGAATAGTAATATTGTTTTAATTCACAGAAGTGCTATGAGATAAATTTGTTTGTGTTCTGAGGTGCGCAGATACTATGGTAATAGGCATAGGAGCAGTTGGTCTTTTATTCTTTGCGGCCAGGGGTGAGTGCATCTCCAGTCAGGCCAATGGAGCCACAAGTGGGGAGGAGGCAAATTCAATGCCTGCCTGAGGCTTGCAGTTGGGGGAAGGCGGGCAGGCAATGCTCACTGCAACTCGAGCTATGCACATGTAGGTCCTTATAAGTAACAAGATATATAATGCTTATACACCCTGGTTTATTGTATGAGCATTATGACTGATGGGTTCAATATTTGTTTTTAAAGAGGGAGCAGGAAACACATGTATTTTTCCTAGGGAAGAAACTCACTCAATTGTCTTTATTTTACAAGAAGCTAAATAGATCACATTTTAGGCAAACAGTGCAGAGATGGAGATTTTTAACAGCTGGAGAGTTACACACCCCCTGCTTCACACTGAAAATTCCTCCAAAGTAAGGGGATTGGGACTTTCCTGCCTTATTTGTTCTACTCCTATCATACACAAAACCAGATGTTCCAAATAGACACTTCTCCCTTTCAACTGTTACTTAAATTTCTTTTTCTCAATAGTATCAGATCATGTGAGAGAAGATGGGTGTAAGAAATATCAATTCTTTGGGCATCAGTCCATCAACCTTGTCTGCATTACCAAGACTGATATCAAGAGTCTCAGGCCAGCCTCCATAGGCTAAAGCTGCAGCTGTCTTCAAGCAGTAGCTAGTTCTTCCTTATGCTAAGAGGACGATAAAGAAGCAGAGCCTCAAGAGTTAATCCTTTAGAACACTGTCTTATTCCCTTGTTTGATGGAGAAGAACCTGACATACATGGACTGCAGGAGGTTCTATGAAGCAGGGGCTCAAACAGGATCCCTTCCATGATTCTATTTCAGGATCCCTAACATTGCATTAAGTTTATATAATTCCTGTTTTGTTTTTCCAAATAAATAAATACAATCCATAGTTATCTGGCTAGCAGAAATTGCAAAGTCTTTGCTCAGAAGGGGATAGACTTGTAGAGCTTACAAGATCAAGAACCAGCCATTGTATACTTAACTAGCTGCATATACAAGCTCATCATGCATCTCTGCATATACACACTTTACAAGATAAAATATTCTACTGTTCATACTCCATATTAAGTTTTAAAACTGATAAACATTTGTGAAAAACAGCTGCATTTTAGAAGCCTAGCAATTACACTGGTCCATTAGGATTATTTAAGTGCAAAGCTTCAACTTTCAAAGTTCAGATTTTTAGAATTAGGTACGTACACACACAAAATAAGCTCCACAAACCAAAACCCCTCAAACAGGAAAAAGTCCCCAAAATGTTGTAACTCCAACTGCATAAAACAGCTCCAAGGATTTGTGCACACACACACTCATCTTGAGGACAACAAAGAGCATTGACTGTTTCAGCCAAAAGTGAGAGGTTTTTTTTTTTGGGGGGGGGGTGTGAAGAGATTGTTAAAATGAATTTAGAAAGGGGTTGCATAAAAGCATTACACAACCTTAACAGGAATTCAACTTCTGGGGTGAAAGGAAGAAGCAGCAGCAGCAAGTGCACAAGAGAAGGGTAGCTTTTGTCCAAGAACACAGGTATAAGCACCTAGTCTTCTAAAATACAATCTTCAGGAGCACATAGGGCAGGCAGAATCTTGTTTTAATGGCTTGCTGAATATCCTCGTTCACCCTCCCACCCCCCGCCCCAAAAAATCCTGCAAGGCACTTTAATGACAAAAGGGCAATTAATTAGAGCACCCAGAGGCTGCCACATGTTCATCTACAAATACAGTCTATCCTTGCAGACCTAAGTGTCACACACTGGACATGACACTCACACACCCAGCTCCCTGCCTGTCCATGCTGATCTGCATACTTTGTGGAATTTCGTACATGCAGCAGGTTTTTGCTATAATTTTTCCTCCCTGCTACCAGGATTTGTTGTGGTGCTGGGTCTTCAGGCAGCCTCTCCATGTTAGCTCTGAGCCCACGTGGAGCGGCGGCAGTAAAGCAGCAGCAGCATGCTGTCCCTGGGATGGGACAGAAGCTTTGGCGGGCGCGGGGAGGGGGGGAGTGGAGAGGTAGAGCAGTGGCTGTTCCAGACCACCACCAAACCTCACAGGCACTGCAGGCAAACCCCAGACTCTGCCAGCTGCCCAGAGCATCCCCTAGGCTGCTTCAGGCGCGATCCTCTTGTCACCCATCCTCCCCTCAAGACAGCACAGGCTGCTTCAGTCTCAGTCCCCCGCTCCGGCCTCCCCTTCCTGGGCTACTGGACTCCCTCCATCAGTAACAACCCCCATGCAGCCCCCAGGCTTCCTCCCCGCTCCTATTCCCTGGCCCGAGAGCTCCTCGCCCCACTCAGCCGTCCAGGCTCCCTCCAACACCTGCTGCCCACTAGCTCCCCGTCCAGCTCCGCACCCGCTTCCCCGGGGCAGGGCTCACTCGGGAACTTCTGAAGCGTTTCCCGGACCTAGCCGCGCAGTCCTCGCAGCAGTGGGAGAGTGCAACCGCCGCCCCCCAGCGTCCCGGGGCAGACCAGGGACCCCCCAGCCGCACCTTCCCTCCTGCCGACAGACATAGTCCCGCAAACAGCTCCGGCCGCGGCGCACGGCCCAGAAAGCGCGCCCCAGCCTTCCGCCTTTCGTGCTCGGTCTCCTGCCAGCCGCGCCCACCCCGGCCGGGGACGGCGCTCATTGGTGCTGCCGGCGCAGGGGCGGCCCTCGCCGGGGCGCACAGCGGACCTTCCCGGCATGGCGGCTGCGTCCGGATGGCCCCGCGTCGCGCCTGCCGAGCTCCGGCCGGGGGAGCGCGGCTGCGCAGAGCGCGCGAGCTGTGTGTAGAGCGGGGTTTGACAGCTGCAAGCTCAGCAGCAGCCCCGGCGGCGGCAGCGCATGGCTAGCGCGAGGGGACTCGCAAGCGGTGCAGTGCCTCGGCGCGTGTGACCGCTGCGCGGGGAGAATGTTATACACACGCCGCTCCTCCTCCGCCGCCACCACCTGCCCGGGCTTCCCCCTCACCTGACCCGCCAGCCCAACCCGGCACCTGCTAAATCAATAATGTACTAGAATGTCAGCGCTGAAAAAGGTAAGGACACGATGATGGGTATCGTCTGTCTCATGCCGCTGAGCGCCCGGGCTGGGGGCACTGCTGCTCCCGGGCTCATGTAGTGTGGGAACCAGTGGACACAGTGGCAGGATTTGCAGGACTTGGGGTGTAAGCGTGAAGAGAGGGGAGTGAGCGACTGGGCTGAGCGTGGGTCTTAGGCTGCAAAGTGTGACAGACTCTTGTTAAAAACAATGAGAAGTGCAGCTGCTGAGCGCGTTTGGGGGCGAGGGTACAGCTGCTGCTGGGCTTGTTTTGTGGGAGCAGCTAATCCTGTTGGAATAGTGGGGGCGGTGTGGCTGTTGGCGGGGGGAGTGCATCTGGTGAGGTGTCAGGGGGTTCTTGTGGTATTCTGGTCGTAGCAGGAGCTGCTTTGCTGCTGTCGGGTTGGCGGGGGAGGAGGGCATCTGCAGCTGTGCCTCAGGAGGGCAATGTTAGAGAGCGGCCGCAGGTGCTAGCCGGGTTGTTGCAGGTCCTAGGGATGGGGCTGCTATTGTTATGTATCGGCGTGAGGGTTGCAAGAGGGAGTCTTTCTCGCTGCACAGCGTTGGGGTCGCATCAGCTGCTGAGCACCGCTGGGATGTTGGGTTTGAGCAGCTGCTGCTGGGGTGGTTGGTTGTCGCTACGCTCGCTCCGGTCCCAGCACTTCTGTGCTGATGAGGATGCAGCTGATTTTGGGGGCTGCCGCTTCGAAGCTCTCTGGGCTGCTGCCGCCGCTGGGTGTCCAAGGTGCTGACCGGCGGCACAAGGTGTGAAGCCGTCAGCTGCGGCTGTTCTTGCAGAACGCAAGAGACGGTGACAATTGCGCTTTTTGGCCCCGCGTGCAAAAGTGGAAACCATTCAGCTGACTGGAGCGTGAAACGGGCTGAGGGGATTTGCGATTAAAAGAAGCATTGCACAAAATGCGCGCGCGCGCGCGCACCTTGACTAGAAACACACAGAGAACATGTTAAACGTGTATGTTACAGACTGACCGGCCGGGGGGGGGGGGTCCCCCTCCCGGATTTATTTCCATGTAGTGGGGCAGAGCGAGGCTTTTGGCTGGAATGGAGAATTGATGTGTGGGAAGGGGGACACCGTGCATCTGGTTTCTTTGCCTGGAAGGGAGGAAAGTGCTGTAAGCGAGGATGGTGGGTTTTAACAGACCATCATTTTAAGGGTTGCTATGTGAGGATGAAACCAGAGAAAAGGCTCGTGTAATCAAGCCGCCTCCTCCACCTCCTCTTCGTGGTGTACTGCACTGGCGGCGGCGCTTCCCTAACGCGGCCAACAATGAGTATTGGTCCTGGAGCAACGGCTTGGAGGTGGGGGGATGCTGGGGTGTGTGAGATTATCCCGTGTGTGGAGGTAACTGATAAGGGCTCAGCCCTGGACAGGGGTACCATGGAAAGGGCTGCGCAGCGTGCTGCTAAAGTGAAGGGGGGCGGGCAGGGACGAGAGAGAACGAGCTCGGAGGGAGTTTGGATTTGGCGAAAAGGGGGAGATCCATTTCCCTTGCTTTGATCGCTCAGTCCGGACTCTTTAAGAAATGGAACCGAGATGCTGCTGGCGTTGTCCCTTGCCCGGAGCTGGGGTGCTGCCTGTTGGGGAGGGTAACTCCGGCTTTGAGGGTCGTTTGGCTTGATCTGTGCAGTCTGCATCTTGTATCAGAAACCAGTAAGACTAAGGCAATAAATCATATTGCGTGTGGCTTATCAATGTAACCAACTTGGGAAAGATGAAGCTCCAATGACTTCCTCCCATCTTCCTAAGCAGGGAGATAAAAGGAGGGCGGGGGGGGGGGAGAGAGATACATAGGTCGGCATTATATCCCAGATAGTGATCAGGGAATTTTGAGGATTGTTTTTCAGAAACCCAGGGTAAGTGCCTTTGTAGCAACCAAAATCACTGTCACTTGGCATTTTCATGCAATTGCATTGATGTACTAGACACATTATGTACAATGAATTATAACTATTAATAAAAATAATAATGACTAATTTAAATACACCCTTTGTGATGGGGAATCAATTACTAGCTACCATGTCTAATTACTTTATGGAATAAAGGGTTGCACACCTCTCTAGAAACCCCCTAGGGAGCTAGGGCCACACCCACACTCTCCCCCTACTGTAACAAAGTCAGATCTAATCTCTATGTAGGCATATCATGACTGGAAAGTTATAAAATACTCCTAATATGCCCCCCCCCCCGATATTTAGTTGCTCTTGGAAACTAGTAGATCATATAAGGCTTGTAAAGAGGAAGAGCCAGTAGTCATAGCAGTTCAGGCTGTTGCCTTGATGCTAAAACGAAGAAGTCATTAATCAGGATTTGCTATCAGCCAAATTGTCTTGTGGTGGCTGCTGGTGACTAAGGCTGTGTTAACAATTGCAACCGTTTTCAGTGTGTTTTGTTGCATTTTCTATTTCATGGCCATTCAGATAGTTTATTTCAGATGGTATGATCTCTTCCTTAGATGCAGAGAACAGATTAAAAATTTGTACGCACCAAGTACATATTGGAGGATGAGGGGAAAAGGAGGAGTACAATAGTATTCTGTAGGTATTCAAATCTTTCAACTCAGAAATAGAAATAATTAACCCACCCCCCATCATTTTACCAAGACCAATATGTTCAGTAACATCAGTTATGCAAAATTCAGCTGAATAATATGCCAGCAAAAGCATAAAGAACTCCTAATCTTCACCTTTTAAAAAATGCTTCCCAGAGCCATTTTCTCCTCATCCCTCCTCTTTTCCCTTGTAACTCTGAGAGGTTAGGATCAAATGGATGGTGAAGTTTTTCACTAGAGTTGGATCCTCAGCACCCTTACAGCGTCCCTCCTGACATGGGTAGTCCAATTAACTTCGGTGGAAATACTAGATTTGAATAAGGCTTTGCAGGATTAGGGCTTTAAATTAGTTGTCTAAACAGTACGAATGTCAACTTTAGACCAAATCTAGTAATTCTTCTTCAATGGGGAAGTCTCACTATCCAAAGATGAAGGTATATAGATATAAAAAATTAGTCAAGATGCTGAGACTATGTTTTATTTCTTTCATTGTTCAGGTTTTGACAGTTTGCAATCTAATGATCTCACTATTTGAGCCCTGATTTTTTTCAATAGTGATTTGTGTTTTCTTATCCATAAACTCATATTATATATATGTATATCTTCAAGTTGCATTATACATACAACTAATGGCATTTTCCCCTAGTATTATAAATTCTTTTTTAACTCAAGACATTAAATATGCCCTTTTTGTAGTTTGTTTCCATTTGTATTTTACTACATCACAGGTTTAAATTGGTTTAATTGTCTTGGAAGCAAGTGAGAGTTGACACACTTCCAAATTAAAGCACTTAAAACAAAATCAAGTGGTCCACTAAACTTAAATCACTCTAGATTGTGTATACCCAGGAACAAGACTATCAAACTGAAGTGCTCTTTAATTGTTGGTGTGTTTTCATCTATATTTCTCTGGAAGCTACAATGCTGCATAAACTGAAGAACTGACAAAATTTGAAGAAATCCAATACTTCAGATCATCTATACAGGGTGACCAGATAGCAAATGTGAAAAATTGGGATGCAGGGATGAGGGGGGAGAAATAGTTGCTTATATAAGACAAAGCCCTTAATATTTGGACATCTGGTCACCCTATCTATGTAGTACATGACTAGAGGTATGAACACTTCTACACCAAAGCTTTTCTTGAACATGTGAACTAGCCCAACTATGAATAACTGACAACCCTGGTGTGGGTTATTTTTTTCCTCAGGGTAGTGTGAGCTTAATTCTTTGTACTGTATCCTGGAATACACCATGGGAGTACATTAGCTGTAAAGGATTGATCTTCAGAAATGATTCTAGATGTGCTGCGGACGTTGGAATTATTTTCTAATGCAAATATATTCAAGATACCTAATGTACAGCTGTCTATGCTATCAGTTTCCATTCAATATTTGTGTTCTCTCTGGAAAGTTATTAGGACAAAATGGGGGTAGTCGAAGATTTCCATTTTTTGTACTTTCAGAGCTCAACAATTATACATAAATTAAACCTATTAAAAAGTAATTCCACATGGATTAAACAAAACATTTAGTTTCATGAATGCAACTTTATATTTTTCCAGCTGCATTATTTTTTAAAAGCAGCAAAGAATCCTGTGTCACCTTAGAGATTAACAGACATTTTGGAGCATGAGCTTTCGTGGGTGAATACCCACTTCGTCAGATGCATGGATCTGCATTTACAGATCCAGACTAACATGGCTACCCCTCTGATTATTTTTTAAAAAGAGCAACCAGATTTTACTACTTTGGCTTTTAAAAGGGATTTTGTTGTTTTCATTCATGAATCATTTTGTATGCCTTTGAATATATCTGGTTGTAATTTAAAATTGTATCAGATGATGTTAATGATTTTGTGACAGAATGTTATGCACTTGAGAGTCAATTCTGAGTGTTACATTCAGACCCTGTTAATCCTTTAATAAAGAATACATTTATTATGCCTGCATTATTTAACTAAACAAAAAATAAAGACTAGATCTATCAGATGTAGTTGATTCTATTTGAGATTTTTTTTAGAGCTTTTTTCTTAGTGCTGTAAAATGATATTTGCATGCAGTTACACCTTTCAAGCAATATACCTAATTTCCATTAGGAAAAAATGTAGGACATCCTTATTGACTAGCTTCTTATAATTTAGAGTCCTACTTTGCAGATTATTTAAATATCTAGTGTAATTTTAAACTAAATTTAGAGTGAAACTTTTTCAAAATAAGCACTCAATAAACAAAGAGTACTTAACAGAGGTGATCAGGAGCAGTACTATATTAAGCAAAAGCCAAAATCTACTGAGTGGAGTCCTGGCCCTATTGAAGTCAATGGCAAAACTCCCAGTGATTTCAACGGGGCCAGGATTTCACTCCCAGCTTTTACTTTGTTAAATTCGGGACTTTTTCCTGTGTTATATATGGTATATTCTCAAGAAAAAAAAAGTTGCTTGATTAGGGTTTCAATCTTCATGGTCCTGAGGACCCTCAAATCTGACTGAGATCACTTCAGGCATAATTCTATTCTAATAAAGCCCTCACTCATGCCTAAAGTCAAGTTACTGGAATATTCATTATTAAAATAAAGTGTGATAACTGTGAAAGCAAGTGGTTGCTCTATTAGGTGTTGAACATATGTGATCCTGAAAGGTTCTGAGCACTCACAACAATTTTTAAATCAAGATTGAATGTGTTTTCTGCACGATATATTATATTTCAAATAGGAATTAATTCAGGGCAATTCTATCTCCTGTATTATGGGGTAAGGAAGGAATTTCCTCCAGGTCAGATTGGTAGAGACCCGTTTTTTTTTCTTTGTTTATTCTTTTGCCTTCCTCTGCAGCATGAGGCATGGATCACTTGCAGGTTTAAACTAGTGCAAATGGTGGATTCTCTGTAACTTGAAGTCTTTAAATCATGACTTAAAGGAGGAGGCCAGACTAGATGATCATGATGATCCCATTTGACCTTGGAACCTATGAAAAATTCCCATTGAAACTCAGCACTCTGAGATGTCTTTTAGGGTACGTCTTCACTACCGGCCTTATCGGCGGGTAGCAATCGATTTCTCGGGGACTGATATATTGCGTCTCATCTAGACGCGACATATCAATCCCTGAACATGCTCCTGTCGACTCTGGAACTCCACCAACGCAAATGGCGGTAGCAGAGTCGACAGGGGAACCGCGGACGTCGATCCCACGCCGTGAGGACAGTAAGTAACTCAATCTAAGATACTTCGACTTCAGCTACGTTATTCACGTTGATTATCCTGATAGACCTGTTCCTTCTCTTCACAATTACAGCATTTTACTCTAATAGTGGATGCTACAATAATATTTATTAGAAAGGGATTCATAGATAATATCTTCAGTGATGGAACTTTGGCTTGATAGAGAGCTTTATTAGAATACATTATGCAGAATACTCAATGGAATACTTTTTTTTAGGTTTAAGAAAAGTGTTAAAATTGTACACCTACCTTTAATATGCAAGGGGAAAAATCTCTTGCAGTTATATGTAGACAAAGCAATTTCCTTTTATGACTGTTATAATCCTATGAGTAATTTTGGTAATAGAGAGAACATTGAAACATCCCTGTTTTTTCTATGGTTTGCCATCAGGGGGCTCTTTCAAACTACATCAGTCAAACAAAAACAGCTGCTGCAATTTTAGCACATGAACAAGACAATCCTTATTAGCTGCTTCCGTTCATCACCATAGTGAATTAGCTTATTTAAACATGCATGATAAAACAGACGATTGAGGTCCATTGAAAAGCAGAAAACTGTTAGTCCCTCAAGTATGATGGTAGAGATACTTTATATCAGTTGTTAGAAATGTACTATACAGTACAAAATATTTCTGTATTGATAAAGTATTTCATTATTAGGGTAGAGGGAGGACCCTTCCTTTTAATATCTGGGGGGGGGGAATAAATGTTGTACAGATTACCTTGCTAAACTTATAGATACCGTGAACTGTACAGCTTCCTTTCCTATACTAGTTAAGAATACCTGTGTATAACATAGACAGTATGTCAACAGCTATGATCAAACATATGTATAAAGATATGGATGAATCAGAATCCATATTGTAATAGACCTGTGACCACAAATTGTCATGCTACATTCCACAAATACCTCAATAATAAGCATATGCCCCCTGAACCATATTACACTTCAGCAGAACTAATTCTTCGAGTGCTTGCTCATATTGATTCCAATTAGGTGTGCACGTGCCACATGCATGGCCGTCAGAAAGTTTTTCCCCTAGCAGCATCCATCGGGTCGTCTGTGGAGCCCCCTGGAGTGGCACCTGCATGGCGCTCAATATACGACTCTGCCAACCTGGTGCCCCCTCAGTCCCTTCTTACCGCCTGTGACAGTTGTGTGAACTTGGTATCTTGCTCTGCAAGTTCTCCACGTTTCCCTGGCTCTATAGATAGTAGTTGTTTTGTTTTGTTGGTAGTTCTTGTTTATTTTGTTTTAGTTACCCTCCATCCTGACTATTTTTCTTTGGGGCTCCATGCCCAAGTCCCCGGGATTCAAACCCTGCAGGTCCTGCTCCAAGCTCATGCCAACAGGCGACCCCCATAACTCTTTCCTAAAGTGTCTGGGGGAGGCTCACCAAGCCGAGATGTGCAGGATCTGCAAGGGTTTTCATCCTTGGACTAAAAAGGAGCTGGACTTTTGCCTGAAGCAGCAACTTATGGAGGTGGCACTTTGTCCCCAGTCTCCTTCGGCGCAACAGGACCCAGCACCGAGCTCTTCAATGTGCAGCGCCCCAGCGCCCCAGCAGTGGTGGAGGCAGCACTGCGGCTGGACTCTGACCGAGACCCATGGCACTGCCGCTGCTCGGCACCTCAGTTGGCGACATTGGCTCGGCACTGCTCCCGCTCCCCTGGACCGAAATGACACCGGAAGCCAGAGAAGGGTGTCTCTCTTGTGCAGAGACCTGCTTCCCCAGAGCCCCAGCCACTGGGGAGCATCCCGGAGGGGAGCATCCAGGAGCAAAGATCGTGGTCACGGCACTGTCGACTCCGACCCCACTGAGGGAAATAGATGAGTCTGGTGCCGCTGGACTCCCCAACCTGCAGTATGATGGAAGTCCAGCTGTCTTCTACTCTGGACACCTTTGTGGTGGCAAGAGACCTCATTGCCATGATGGCATTGGTGTCCCCTCGTTCCACGCCAAGCTCCCTCTCAGCCGCCAGCAGATGGCACCATCTCAGGGCAAGCCAGTGTTGATCTGCCTGTCGGCACCGTCAGCACCGGTGGTCGAGCCTCGGCACTGCTCCCATTCCTGGCAACATTCCCATTTCCAGCAGTGCTCGGAGTCCTGCCACTGGTCGTTCTTGTGGCATCGCTCCAGTTCATGCCGGTGCTCCTGATCATGGCACCGCCCTGCCTGCCGGTTGCTGTCACAGAGCACATCCCAGATCTGGCACTGATCCCAGCGCTGTTCGTCGTCTCAGCACAGCTCCAGGCCACGGTACTGCTCCAGGTCCCAGCGCCGCTCCTCAGCTTTGTAGCATTGCTCCCCTTCTCCTCATTGCTGCTCACTGGAACAGATTCGCTTGGCACTGCCCTGGCCCTCATGGTTCGGTTCTCGTTCCTCAGGTTCGGACTGGGACTGCCGCCGGTCAGACTGTGGCCACGCTGATGCGGGGGCAGGGCCTTTGCAGGTGCTTGGGCAGGGACCTGCCCAGTAATGGTTCTGGATGCCATGGGCGTACCATCAGGCCCAGGGTGTACCATCTGGTGCTTCCTGATCAGCCATCTCTGAACCACGGGTGCTGGAAGCCTCCGCCAGTAGGCCTGCTCATGGAGGCATGGAGGAGATGTTGTGCACTCTTCCCACTTTGGCACCTCCTCTGACTCCGGTTCCTAAGCTGGGCCCTGCAGTCGGCGACACAGGACATCGGACCCCCGTGGCACAGGAGGATCAGGACAACCCTCTTCCTCCCGTGGCCTTTTCATCCTCCTCCCCTGATGAGGCTGTGTTGGGCACCTCTATCTCTGGGCCACCTCCTATTGATATCTGTGCCCATCAGGACCTCCTGTGCAGAGTTGCATGCAACATGAACCTGCAGGCCGAGGAGGTGGTGGAATCAGAGGACCCAACGGTGGACATTTTTGACCCTGGAAGATCCATTGGGGGTGGCCCTGCCTCTCATCAAGACCAACCAGACTAATGCCAAAATCATCTGGCTTCCATTTCCCCTATTGCCAAGGGGGTAGAACATAAATACTTTGTCCCCTTGAAGAGACACGATTACTTGTTCACACACCTGCAGCCCTGCTCGCTCATGGCTGCGGCCATGAACGAGGAGGAGAGGCATGGACAGCCAGCCCCTATGCCCAAGTCAAAGGATGCCAAGCAGCTGGACTTGTTTGGCCACAAGATTTACTCTATGGGTGGGCTCTAGTTCTGGATTGCCAATCAGTAGGCACTCCTGAGCCATTACAACTTTAACTCCTGGAACTCCATGCTGAAGTTCAAGGAACTTGTGCCTCCTGAGTCCAGGGAGGAGTTTGGGGCCCTTGTTGATGAGGGCAAGACAGTGGCACAGACCTCTTTGCAGGCCTCACTGGATGCTGCAGACTCAGCTGCGAGTACTTTGTCCTCCAGAATTGCCATGAGGTGTACCTCCTGGCTGCAAGCCTCTGGCCTGCCTCGGAGGTTCAGCAGATGCTGTACATACATGACCCAGGACGCCAGCAGCGCTCCTCGGCCGAGGCAGGACTTTTGCAGGCGGCGGGGGCAGAATGGCAGGAGGAAGCCCTCCAACCCCCTGTCTGGGCAAGGCCAGGGCCCTACCAAACCATCGTCGGGTTCCAAACAGGCCTTTTGAAGGGATGCCCGAGGATGGCATATCAGACTTACCCCAGGATCTTTCCTCACCTTTTTTGAATCATTTATCCCATTTCCGCCGTGCTTGGTCTCAAATAATCTCGGACCGTTGGGTCCTTCGCATGGTGGAAGCGGGATACTCTCTCCAATTTTGTTCCTCTCCACCCTCCCCTATCCCTATTCAGGGACCCCTCTCACGAGCAACTCCTTATCCAGGAGGTTCAGGTGCTCCTCGCCTTGGGGGCGGCAGAAGAGGTTCAGTGGGAACTAAGGGGCAAGGGGTTTTACTCCCGATATTTCCTAATCCCCAAGACCAAAAGGGACCTCCAGCCCATTCAGTAGATGTGTGGGCTCAACAAGTTCATGGGCAAGTTGAAGTTCTGCATGGTCTCCCTGGGTACCATTATCCCTTCCCTGATCCTGGTACACCGCCCTCAACATCAAGGATGTGTACTTCCATATAGCGATTCATCTGGCGCACAGGCGCTCCCTGTGGTTGTGGTCAACCGCGAACATTACCAGTTTATGGCCGTCCCATTAGGCCTTTCCACAGCCCCCCGGGTGTTCACCAAGTGTATGTCGGTCTTGGCTGCCTTCCTCCCTCGACAGTGGGTGCAACTGTATCCTTACCTCGATGACTGATTGCTTCGGGGCTGCATCAGAAAGTAGATGCAGTCCCACCTCCACCTGGTCAGGTGTATGTTCTGATGGCTGGGTCTCCTCCTCTGTGTAGCAAAGTTGACCGTGGAACTGACCCAGAGGATAGAGTTCATCGGCGCAGTTCTGGACTCCATTCAGGTGCACGCCCTCCTCATTTGGGGCCTTCAGAGTTTCCTGAACTCGACAGCAAGAAGTTTCGTGAGTCTCCTTGGCCATAGGGCTTCGTGTACATACATGACCCAGGACGCCAGGCTCTGGCTCCATCCATTACAAGCATGGCTTGCCTCAGTCTACCACCCGGGGTGCGACAGCCTGAATTCAGTGGTCACCATCCCAGAACGGGTCCTCGCCTCCCTCCGCTGGTAGCTCGATCCCCAGGCAGTGTGCAAGGGAGTCTCCTTTCAAAGCCCCCAGCCTTCTTTGTTCCTGGTCTTGGATGCGTCAGCGCTCATCTGAGGTGCTCATCTGGGAAACCTTTGGACTCAGGGTCTGTGGTTTCTGTCCAAGGTCTCCCTCCATATCAACATCAGGGAGCTGATGGCAGTGCACCTTGCTTGTCAAGTCTTCCAGGCATGCCTGCATGATCATTGTGTGGCGTTCTCATGGACAACACCTCGGCCATGTTCTACATCAACAAGCAGGGGGAGGCCTGTTCCTCCCCCCTCTACCACTAAGCAATTCGACTGTGGGAGTTCTGTATAGCCCGCTCGATTCACTTGGTAGCATCATTTTTTCCTGGGCTCCAGAAAACTCTGGCGGACTGCCTCAGCAGGTCCTTCCACTCACACAAGTGGTCCCTCTGGCCAGATGTCGTCCACCCCATCTTCCAAAGGTGGGGGTTTCCCCAGGATGACCTGTTTGCCATCTGCAGCAACAGGAAGTGCCCAATGTTCTGCTCCTTCCAAGGTCACAGCCTGGGCTCCCTCATAGACGCGTTCCTGTTTCCCTCGATGGCATCCCTGCTTTATGCCTTTCCTCTATTCCCCCTCATGCACAAGGTCCTGCTCAAGATCTGCAGAGATGGGGTGAGGGTGATTCTGGTAGCTCCAGCGTGGCCTCGCCAGCATTGGTACACCACACTGTTAGAACTGTCGGTGGACATTCCAGTCCTGTTGCCTCTTCTTCCTGACCTGCTCACTCAGGACCACGGTCGCCTCTGTCAACCTGGCCTGTGGTCTTTCCACCTCATGGCATGGATGCTGCATGGCAGAACCCTACGGAGCTTCTGTGTTCAGACCCTGTAAGGCAGGTCCTGCTGGGCAACAGGAAACCCTCTACTCGAGCCACATATCTGGCAGAGTGGAAACTGTTTTTGTGTTGGTGTGATCAGCGCCAGCCCCCGCATCTCCCGGGTGCAGGTGCCCCTCATTTTGGAGTACCTCCTGCACCTGAAACAGCAGGTTCACTTCGCTGCCATCTTGGCCTTCCACCTGGGTGCGTCTTGCCACTCTGTCTTCGCCAACCCAATGGTCGGTCACTTTCTCAAGGGCTTGGACCATCTCTATCCTCAGATCTGGCTGCCTGTCCCTGCATGGGACCTTAACATGGTCCTTTCAAGACTTATGGGCCCCCCGTTCAAACCACTGGCCACGTGCTCCCTCCTGTATCTTTCCTGGAAGATGGCTTTCCTAGTCACCATTATGTTGGTGAGACGCATCTCCGCACTGAAGGCCCTCACCTCAGAACCACCTTAACGGTTTTGCACAAGGATAAGGTACAAGTCAGACCACACCCACCTTTCTCCCCAAGGTGGTGTCAGCCTTTCACACCAGTCAGGATATTTTCCTGCCCATTTTTTACCCTAAACCTCATGCTGGTCCCTGGGAACAGCGGCTGCATTCCCTCGATGTCCCCAGGGCCCTTGCTTTCTACATCGAACACACTAAGCCGTTCAAGAAATCGACCCAGCTCTTCCTCGCGGTGGCAGACTGGATGAAGGGCCTCCCGGTCTCCTCTCAAAGAATCTCCTCCTGGATCACATCCTGCATCCACGCTTGCTATGAGCTGGCCGGTGTGCCGACCCCAGCACTCCCCGCACACTCCTCTAGGGCCCAGGCCTCATCAGCGGCGTTCTTGGCCTAGGTGCTGATCCAAGAAATCTGATGGGCAGCGACTTGGTCCTTGGTGCATACCTTTGCCTTGCACTATGCCATTGTCCGGCACGCCAGAGATGATGCAGCTTTCAGTAGAGCAGTCCTGCAGTCAACATTCTTTCACTCCGACCTCACCGGCTAGGGTAAGGCTTGGGAGTCACCTAATTGGAATCGATATGAGCAAGCACTAGAAGAAAAAAAAAAGGTTACTCATCTTTGTAACTGTTGTTCTTCAAGATATGTTGCTTATATCCATTCCAAACCCTTCCCTCTGTTGAAGTAGCTGGCAAGAAGGAACTGAGGGGGTGCTGGGTTGGCAGGGTCATATATTGAGCGCCATGCAGGTGCCATTCCATGGGGCTCCACAGCCGACCCGACTAGGGGAAAAACTTTCCAACGGACATGCACACAACGTGCGCACACCTAATTGGAATCGATATGAGCAACACATCTCGAAGAACAACAGTTACAAAGGTGAGTAACCCTTTTTTGCTGTGTTTCTTTCTCTGATTCTCAGTTTTTAGCTTTTTGCTTTTCTCTTTTGTCTGCTCTCTGATTTCCTAGACACTATACTACTTACACAGCTTACCCAACTTACCCATTTTATTCACTGACTTTTCCTTTTTCTCTGTCTTGGTGAGTTTTGAGAAGTGAATTGCAGATAGCTTGTGTTATTGTAGCTGTGTTGGTCCCAGTCTATTAGAAAGACAAGGTGGATGAGATAATGAAAGATATTACCTCACCCTCTTGTGTCTCTCACATAGTTTCAAGCAAGACACTGGCCCTTAGCTTGTCTACTAATTTCTGTGTTTTATAGCCACATTCTTCTATCATTTAAAAATGTTTTTCTCTCTCCTTTTCATAATGAAATGTGTGACACAGAGGAATAGTGGGGTCTTTATTTCAAAGCTGCAGTCACCTGATATGGGTCAGATATGCTAATAGTTAATACTCCCATCATAGAATAGGAGTCAGCATCCACTAACTCCAGTGACTGCTTTTACAGTTGTTGCTAAAAAAATAACTGGCCAATCTGACAAGAGTGAAACTACGCCTCTGATAGCACTTTGTATGTAATCAAAGTAAACAAATTGAAAGAATAAACAAAATATTTCCTCTTTACTCTTAGTTGTCATGGGTAACTTTAGTAGGTAAACTTTGTTCATGGAAGTATTTTTTCTTATTAATATTGACATTGCCTCTTTAACACTTAGTATATGGCATTTGCAGTGTAATCAGAGCAGCTTCTATGAATACATCAGTTTGTGCACCTATATTCTACAATGAGAAGTTGGACTGCTTTGCCACTGACTGTACTGTGGAATAAAATTCAAGCAAGTAAAAAAAAAAAGTGTTTATTACGATTTTGGGTAATTGAGTGCTTTACAGAAACATCATCATTCAGGTACCAGAGAGGATCAGTTTTGTATTAGTGGGTGCAGGGCTTTGGAGCAGAGCCTGGAGCTGGAGCATGGACCAGTAGGTTTTTGCCCGGAGCTGGAGCAGAGCCGGAGCGGAGCAATTCAAAAATTTGATTGCTCCAAATCCCTGAGTAGGTGTCTTGTTTGCAGCAAGGAGTAGAATGAAGTTCCCAGATTTCATGTCATTCTCTTACCTTCACAAATAGCCCATAAAAATAGTATAAAACAATTTGCTTCAGTAGCTCCTGGAATGTTGTTCTTTGAATGGAAGGCAGGAAAGAGAGAGAATCTCAGGCACTCTCCACTTCCTTTTTGCGCTCCCTGGGCAGCCCATAAAACAGACCTACGCCCTACTCCTGTTCAATCCTTGGCCATTTATGGTTTAATAAGCCACTGGGATGTGAAGCTATGTAACATGAACTTTGGTACACATCAGATTTTGTCTGAACAGAGCCCTAAAAGAGTGGGAGAGAAGCTGACACCTTTGCTTCATTCGCTTAAGGTCTGTCTATACTCACCAAAAAAAAAAAAAAAAAAAAAGTGTTCTAACTCAGGTTAGATAACCTGACTTAGCTAACTCTGGTTAAAATAGCAGTGAAGATAAAAATCAAATTGCTGTAAGTCAGGTTAAAGTGTAAGGTCAAGTGTAAGCCTAAAGAGCAGCCTCAAGTTGAACTCAAGCTGCTAAACTAAGTTAAAAGCGGAGTTGTTGTGTCTTCACTGCTATTTTAACTGTGTTAAGAACACACCTTTTTTGCAGTGCAGAGATTTCCTAAGGGTGAAATTCACTCTGTGCAGTGGATCAGTACAAGGCCTATCTTGTACTCTCTGCACAGCAGTGGATTTCACCCTAAATGAATGAATAGGGGATGATACTAGTTATCCTCATTCTGATAGATGGGAAAGTAAGCGATGTTCCCCTCCTGAGTCTGAATTATCTTTCTCCATCTCACTTCCAAATCTTATAAATCTGCATTACCAGTAGCTTTCTGGATCTCATTTCATACAAAGGAGATATCAGTAAAATAATTAAATTTGAGGTCTCTGGTTTGTCTATGTAAACTCTTCCTTCTATGCCCCGTCCTTGAATGGGATCTCTGATTGTAACATGTAGTTTTAATAATGCTTACCCACCTTTATAAAACATTGTCATCTACAATTGAAAAATGCTACATATATGCAAAATATTATTCTTTTCCACTGGCTGGTAATTCTTTTGGGCTGCCATTGCTGAGAAGGATGGCTGCTAAGCGCATAAAGCTCACCTTCCCTTAGAAGTAAAATGCAAACGTCTCTTTTCTTGCTGGATGCTGGAACATGAAGCTGGCTGCATGGTTTCCTTCATGGCAGCTCATAGCTCTGTCTTCTAACCACTGGCATATTTTTCTGGCTGACTGTAATTCGTACTTGGATCTGCTACTTATGTGTTACTTAAGGGCAACTAATTTTAAAAATTATTTATTTATTTTAATGTCTTGGAAGTTGCATCTGTAACATTGAATCAGATATTCTTTCAATCCAAGGAGTTGCTCTTAACTATTTCAGCTTTAAGAGGGTTAATTTTGTACTGCACTTAGGATGGAAGAATCCCATTCACTGTTACAGACTAGGGACTGAATGGTTAGGAAGCAGTTCTGCAGAAAAGGACCTAGGGGTTACAGTGGACGAGAAGCTGGATATGAGTCAACAGTGTGCCCTTGTTGCCAAGAAGACTAATGGCATTTTGGACTGAATAAGTAGGGGCATTGCCAGCAGATTGAGGGACGTGATCATTCCCCTCTATTCGACATTGGTGAGGTCTCATCTGGAATACTGTGTCCAGTTTTGGCCCCCACACTACAAGAAGGATGTGGAAAAATTGGAAAGAGTCCAGTGGAGGGCAACAAAAATGATTAGGGGGCTGGAGCACATGCCTTATGAGGAGAGGCTGAGGGAACTGGGATTGTTTAGTCTCCAGAAGAGAAGAATGAGGGGAGATTTGATAGCTGCTTTCAAGTACGTGAAAGGGAGTTCCAAAGAGGATGGGTCTAGACTGTTCTCAGTGGTACCAGATGACAGAACAAGGAGTAATGGTCTCAAGTTGCAGTGGGGGAGGTTTAGGTTGGATATTAGGAAAAACTTTTTCACTCAGAGAGTGGTGAAGCACTGGAATGGGTTACCTAGGGAGGTGGTGGAATCTCCTCCCTTAGAGGTTTTTAAGGTCAGGCTTGACAAAGCCCTGGCTGGGATGATTTAGTTGGGAATTGGTCCTGCTTTGAGCAGGGGTTGGACTAGATGATCTCCTGAGGTCCCTTCCAATCCTGATATTCTATGATTCTAAAGAGGTCTTGATAATAAAGAAACCACTATTAATGAAGTTCTCAGAATGGCTAAATGGAAAGAAAGCAGCAAAATCAATCGGTTCAGAACTTTAAGTTCATTGATTTTATTTTCTGAAATGGAAGCAGACAAACATATGATCTGCTGACTGCCAATCACTTTTTAGTAAGTTCCATTTGGCTGAAGGTTCAAAAAATTCAGACAAAATAGCTAAGGTTCATTAATATTGGGTAGATTATTTTATATGGGTTCTTAAATAATTTGTCAATTTTGGAAATTGTCAAGAATATCTGGTGAGAGCTGCTTATGGTATATAGTATTTAGAAAATGCAGCTGTGCATTTACAAGTCCAACGTTGTTTATGCTATAAAGTGAGAACCTGAAATTCAGAGGGTCTCATCTTCTTACAGCAAGCTTCTTTACCCCCCTAAGAGGTGAGAAATAAAGTCTTGGTCTGAAAAATTAGTAAACCTGAGAAACTAAGAATTCCATCAATGATGAGATCCTAATTCTGCTAATAATGCACCAGTTGATAATACTGTAAGTAAGACTAATTCAGTCAGTGTTTCCCCCAAATATTAATTTAGAATTGCTTCTCAAAAATTCCAATATTTGTAGGTATTCACTTCTAAAACTGTTGCTCTAATATCTCTGGACTACTGCAAAATCATCTTCTTCTTCTTCTTTCTGTAGATCAATACACTCTCAGCACTGACCTCTTTAGGGAAACTTGGAACAAGTAAAATCCTTCACAACCTCACTTGTATTGAGGATTGGCAAATTAAAGATGCTTGCCTTGTCTTATTTCAGAATGTGCCTGAATCACCTCTCCCCTCCACCCGTAAGCAGGGGAAGCATAGTGCATGAAGATACAAGGTCTGTAGCTAGTTAATAAACTGCAGGGAAATACAATATTTAACAGGACAAACCATAAATAAGGTATGTTTACTTAATGGAAAGCTTTAGCCTGATCTGAGGCCAAACATTACCCTACCATTTTCTCCATAGTCCAATTTCAAATATTTCCTGCAAACTAGACAAAGTGTTTGAAACCTTTAACTGTTTTATAGTGTCTGGGATGTAATATTTCCCCTGCTATTTCCCCCAAACGCTTGGCTAAAATGGAAGCAAAAAAATTGTAATGCATGTTCAAAAGGACAATAGATCTCCAATTACTGATATCTTCCAAGTCCCCCTTTTCTGGGTTTGGGGGGGGAAGGGCCTTCATAAAAGGAAGTTTTTAACTTGCCTCTATTCAAGGCATCAGTGAAAGTCCGTGGAAGTACCATAGAAAAGGGATCAACAAATCTCTGATTTTGCCATCTATGCATCAGCCCTAGGAGGAGTTTCCTTTTTTATTGACAACATAGCTGCAGGAACTTCTGTCTCCCCTGTTAGCCTCACAAGCCAGTACTATTCCTCATCTGCCAAAGCTGGAAAACCTGCAATAATATTCAACAACTTGCAGCTGCAGAAAAGGAGGAATGTTTTGTCCCTGAATGAGCTCACTGGAATACTCTGGAACTACCTCAGTATAGCAGCAGGTCCCTGCCATGCTAGGATTCTGTAATTCTACCATATCCCACTGCAGTCTTTCCTTTACATCCTGTAAATACATCAGAGGAGGCTGCCCTGCCTTTTGTCCTGAAGTCCTTTTCAAATGTAACTGATTCCAGCTTTCTCCTTTGATATTAAATCATTTCTTGCTTCCTCTAAGATTCTCCTGTCTACATGTTCTCTAGCTTGTGGTCAACTAAGAACTATCAAATGACTCTGCAATGCTAAATAACACTTGTAATCAGTTGTATATCAACATTCTGAATGAAACATAGAGAGGGCATGTGGTCAATTTACACCATTTCATCTGGGATGCATAAAACTCCCAACAGTTTCTTGTTCCATAAAGACGCCTTCAGCCTTTCTAATTATCAACAGCATTGAGTAAACAAGCATTTAGCATCCAGTAACCTCAGCCAGAAGTCCCTGTCCCATTCAACTTGGATCAAGCTATGGTCAGAGAACTCTACAGGCTGCACTATACATCTTGTATCACTGAAGTAGCGTTCACGTACACCTGTCTAATCAACATTAAAAAATGTAAAACCCCAACCCTTCTTAAATGAGAATGCCCGAAACATTTTGCAACCCTAGGGCAACTGCTTGTAAATAAGTTTCATCAACTCGTAAGCCTTTAGGTTATTTTGTCTGTTGGTCACTACAGATAAACTGTTAAAATACCTCCCCACCCACCCACACATAAATCCAGCTGTTGAGCCAGCAATAAGAAAGGAGTAATCTCCATAAAAAGATCTTTCCTCAGCCTTTGATACTCTGGGCTATAAGTAACAACACAGTGATACCTCACCCCCAAAGAGTAGAAATCAAATAACAATCCCTTTCCTGGTTACATTTTTGCTACTCTCTGCACCAATATTGCAGATGTATAAGTCTTACCATTACTCCATCATAAGTAGCAGGCCCAGTGGACCAGAAGGATGAGCCCCTCCTCCAAGTCCTCTGAGCAACCAAAACATCATTCCTAGAATATAATCTTATTTCTTGGATGCCTACTAAATCCAAAAACATGGATTTAAAATCTAAAGACCCTTCAAAATCTAAAGACCATTTGCCTCCAGCACACATACAGGATGGAGTACACATTCCAAGTTGCTATTTTCAGCAACTTCTAAACTGCTCATGTCTGAGTCATAACAGGTACTTGCAATCCCTGCCTAGTTGACCATTTTGGTGCTGTTTTTAATCCCTCTGATTTACCCCTTTCCCTCATCCTTTCCTTTTTGCCCCCGCTTTTTGACTGATGCATTAATTTTCCAAGTCCCAGATCTCACTCCCAATGAACGTTGTTCTTCCTGAAGTTACTCAAGTTTAGTAACTCCCCAATCTTTATCCCCCCATAAATGTGCTTGAAGGGCAGATTGACTTAAATCAAAGCAACTGAAATCACCAATTTTAATCATGATTTCAATTAGCAAGCAGGAAACCTTGATTTAACTCATCAGTTTTAATTGTGTTTTGGATTTGTACTTTTTAGTTATTTTCTTAAAGAAAGGTTGATTCTCATTTGATTTGCAGATAAACATGTTGATTTGCAACTAAATATAGCCTTTACACTAAAAATTGATGCCTTTTTTGGCTAACCAGGATAATACAAGCTATCAAGACACATTTATTTAAACAAGTATATAGTGTAACTGACGTATTCAGATGCTTATTTTTTGCTTTTTTATTGTGTTAGAAAATGGTGAATGATGCATTTCTTATTTACCAGGTGATTATTAACTTTTTACTTATGATTTATGTGAAGCTATATTTGGATGGACATACAAATGCAAATCGAAATGTACAAAAGAGCAGTTTTAGAAGTATTACTGAAAATTAAACTATCTTAAAAGTGCTTGATACAAAAGAAAAAGGTTTATCAAAACAAGTTTTGCACTTAAAACTAACTGATTTATTAAACAAAGGAATTATCTTACCTAGTATTTATTTATAAATTAGAAGAGAAAAACAAGTTTTCCTGCTTTGTCAGCACTCAATTAATTTATTAACTTTGAACCAACTAGCAGTTGAACTGAACTAGCTGAATAAACTGAAATGAAGAAAATATTCTCTCTGCACCTGTAGAAGAGGCTACTGCTGTCAGAAACATTTCAACAAACTCTGGTTGCAGATGTTTAGCTTTCTTGGCAGCTAACATGTAGCACTTACAATTATTTTTGTATTTAATTTAAAATTTAATAAATTTGTGCCTTAACTTAGGCTGTCAATTCCAGATTTAATTTTAAATAGGTTTATTTCAATGTGTATTTAACTTTAATTAAATAAAATCTGATTTCAATTAAAAAAAAGATGTTTTTTAAATAATCAATTTTTATCTACTCTGTGAGTTTGTAACATGTCCACAAGCTCCTCTCTTTGCTTCCCCTTGCCTGAGGCAGCACCAAATACAGAAAACCTGTTATTCATTGGATTGATGAAAATGCTATGTAATTAGGGTTGCCAACTTTCTAATGCACAAAATTGAACACCCTTGCCCCACCCCTGCCTCATCTCCTCTAAGGCCCCCCTCCCTCTGTTACTCACTCTCTCCTGCCTTCACTTACTCGCTCGTTTTCAGCAGGCTGGAGCAGGGGGGTTGAGGTGTCGGAGCGGGTGAGGGCTCTGGCTGGGGGTGTGGGCTCTAGCATGGGACTAGAAATAAGGGGTTCAGCATCTGGGTGGGGGCTCCAGGCTGGTGCTAGGGGTAAGGAGCTGAAAGGGGTAAGGGCCCTGGTTGGGAGTGCGGGCTCTGGGCTGGGGCCAGGGATGACGGGTTTGGCATGCAGGAGGGGCTTGGGGATGGGGCCAACGGGTTCAGAGTGTGGGAGGGGGCTATGGTTGAGGCAGGGGGCTGGGGTGTGGGAGGGCTTTCAGACTCTAGGCTGGGGCTGGGGACTCTGGGGTGGGACCAGAAATGAAGGTTTCAGGGTGTGGGAGGCAGAGTTGGCTCCAGCACTTTTGCCACCCCAAGCGCCCTCCCCCAAAAAGAGACGCAATTGGTGGCACTTCGGTGGCAGCTCTACCACCCTCGCTTCATTGTTTGGCAGCAATTTGGCAGCAAGTCCTTCCCTGTGAGAGGGACCAAGGTACCTGCTGCCGAAGACCCGGACGTGCTGTCCCTTCCCATTGGCTGCCCCAAGCACCTGCTTGCTGCGCTGGTGCCTGGAGCCGGCCCTGGCAGGAGGGGGCTCCAGGCTGAGGCAGGGGGTTAGGATACAGTGGGGAGGTGAGGACTCTGGCTGGGGGTGCGTGCTCTGGAGTGGGGCTAGGGATGAGGAGTTTGGAGTGCGGTGGGGGTTCCGATCTGGAGCAGGGGGTTGGTTTGCGGCAGGGAATGTGGAGTGCAGGATCCAGGAGGAAGTTTGGGTGCAGAATGGGGATCAGGGCTGAGGCAGGGGGTTGGGATGCATGAGGAGGTTTGGGGTGTGGGCTCTGGGAGGGAGTTTGGGTGCAGGAGGAGGCTCTGGGCTGGGACAGGGGATTGGGGGTTGGGGTGCAGGAGGGGGCTGGAGTACAGGAGGAGGGTGCAGGGTGTGGGCTTCGGGCAGAAGAAGCCGGCATGTCTCTGTGGCCCCTAGGTGGTGGTGGTGGGGTCAGGGAGGCTCTGCGTACTGCCCCTGCCCACAGGCACCACCCTTGCAGCTCCCACTGGCCGCGGTTCCTGGCCAATGGGAGCTGTGGAGCTGGCACTCGGAGCAGGGGCAGCGCGATGAGCCCCCCTGGCTGCCCCTCTGCATAGGGGCCGCAGGGACTTGCCGGCTGGTTCTGGGGAGCCGCATGGAGTCAGTTAGGAAGCCTGCCAACCCCGCTGCACTGCCAACTGGACTTTTAATGGCCTGGTCAACCACACACAGAACTTGAATATAATATATTGGGAAGATGTTGCATTATTTTATTTATCAGGAAAAGTTTGAAGGAGCCTTTAAATTCACCGTTTCAATTCCTAAATGTATTGTAACTTTTAGATTTAAGCTTAATGGGAAACCATTGCAGAATATCTGCTATCAGTATATTTTCATTGTGGAAGAAAACAGGCACTGCGTTAATAGACGGTTTAAATAAAAAAATGGCTACTGTACCATCTCAGTCCCTGGTTCCCTTCCTAAATCCAAACCATTCCCAGAAAAATTCCACTTCACCCTAGGAGTAAAAGCTGGTATCAGATTCTCTGCTGCCTAGCACATGAATAAAATCTCTAGTGGGACATTTGTCTACATCTCACGAGTAGTGCATTTGAATAATGTATCTCGGCCAAGGAATCTTAGGAAAATGTTTCCAACTGTGACTAGTCCTGACTGGAAGCCTTATCCTGACCAGCTGTGATTTCTGCATATGATTCTTTGGCAGCTCCAGGACTGGAAACAAACACCCCAGGTCCTTCCATATCATCACTTTTCCTCAAATGCTCACTCAGAATATGCAGTTGTACTCACAACAGCACTGGGACATCCTTTTGTGTTGCTGGGGACCTCAGGATCAAGAAAAAAATAAAAGAGCCCACTTCAGAATCTAAAAATGCCTCTTCTGAACTACTTTTACCTTCAGTTGACTCTCATCCTTGGTAACCCCCTGAGTGAAGCCCCTTCAACAGAGGAGACACAAGTACTACCCCAGCTCCAATCACAGGGAAAGGGGAAGCCACAGATATGGTAGCTAAGTTGCCACTTGCGTCTACATTTGTGACATATCACAACTGTGGCAAAATGTCACTGTACGGCTGAGGACCCCAGGAAGAGTTTGACACTTAGGACCTGGGCCAGCTCCAGCTTTTTTGCTGCCCCAAGCAACTGAGCTGTCGCCGAAGTGCCGCCGAGGAGGAAGAGAGGGAGTGAGGGACTTGCTGCCGAATTGCCGCTGAAGACCTGGACATGCCACCCCAATAACGGATGGAATGCCGCCCCTTTCTAATGGCCGCCCCAGGCACCTGCTTCCTTTGCTGGTGCCTGGAGCTGGCCCTGCTAAAGACACACTCTGCATATCATTTCCCAGAGAGGGGGAACCCAGTTCTACCATATCTGTTCCAGGTGCTCCATCTGGCAGCTACTCCCCAACAGCAGGAAGCTACAGAGCAAACTCTTCTTTTGAACAACATTCACTTCTATTGATTGCCTCTTCACATACACTCCTTCTTTCTCTCTCCACTCCCAGCACAGTCGCAATTTTCCCAGAAGATGTACAAAGAATCAGGTCTTATTCCTAGCATTTAAAAGGTCAGAGGGTTGGGGAAAGAAAAAAGACAGACTTTTGGAGAGAGAAAGGGAACTTTTTGACTATGGGACCAATCAAGGCAAGGGAGCTGTCTGCTCAGGTCAGCAATTTGGAAGAGAAGTCTTACCCGGAGGAGTGGAGTCCTGGAGAAGGATATAGAATCCTGAAAGGACACTGACTCAAATCCCAAAGAATGCTCAAAAGTGGAGGGAAAACCGAGGCAGGGATTTTTATACAGGCATTTCTTATTTTGCCCGGATCTGTACAGTATACCTCTTGTGGTGTCTAAACGAAAGGGTGATTGCAGTAGAAACCCTACACAAAGTCTGTCTCTGTTTGCTTCAACTGTCATATGTTCCTGATGGGATAAACTGTAAACTAGAGTGCCAACACTGGCACTCAAGCTACTGGGGTGTTGGGAGGGGGCCGCTGTTATAAACAGATAGTTAAGGGTTAATGTCTCTTTTACCTGTAAAGGGTTAACAAACAGTGAACCGGACACCTGACCAGAGGACCAATCAGGAAACAAGATACTTTCAAATCTCGGTGGAGGGAAGTTTTTGTTTGTGTTTTTTTGGGTTTTGCTTTGTTCTCTCTGGGTTCTGGAAGGGACTAAACAGGCAACCAGTTTTCTTGCCAATTTTCCTGCTACAGTCTCTTATAGTGAGTATTTTAGTAAGAAAGGCGGTTATAGTCTTTTAATTGTTTCTGTATTTGCAAATGTGTAGTTTGCTGGAAGTATTTGAAATTGTATTTCTGTTGGAGGAGGCTTTTTCTCCAGTTTCTATAAGCTGACAGACCCTGTAACTTTTACCATCTAAAGTACAGAGACAACTTTTACTTTTTTTCTTTCTTTTATTAAAAGTTTTGTTTTTTAAGACCTGTTTGATTTTTTTCTCCTAGTTAAGGCTCAAAGGAACTGAGTCTGTACTCACCAGGGAATTGGTGGGGAGAAGGGAGCGAGAGCAGTGGGAGAAGGGAAAGGTGAATTTCCTCTTTGTTTTAGATTCACAGAGTTTGAATCTGTATTGCCTCTGGGTGAAGGGAAAAGAGGAGGCGGGGGGAAGGTAACATTCCTCTCTGTGTGGTGATTCAAGGAGTTTGAATCACGGTGATCTCCTAGTGTACCCAGGGCGGGAAAGAGCTGGGAGGAAGGAAGGAGGGGGAAGGGAAATGGTTTATTCCCCTTTGTTGTGAGACTCAAGGAATTTGGGTCTTGGGGTTCCCAGGGAAGGTTTTGGGGGGACCAGAGTGTATCAGGCACTGGAATTCCTGATTGGTGGCAGCTTATCAGATCTAAGCAGGTAATTAAACTAAGAGGAATTCATGCTCATACCCCAACATTTGAACTCTAAGGTTCAGATTGGGGAAAGATACCATGACAGCTGCAAAATCCCAGCTCTCAGAAGGAGGGAGTAGATGGAGGTTCTGTACTCTGAAAGCCTGCCTAGAGATGCAAAGCCAGAGGGAGTGCCTGGACTCTGCTCAGACTCAACAAGCCAAAAGAACACTGATCCAGTGTGGATTCAAACACAGTAGCCTAGTGAGTGTCCAGTAGGGAGAGCTTGCCCAGGGCTGTGGGGAAAAAAAACTGTCAGGGAGAGGTGACAGTATTGATATCAGTGGGAGCCTCACAAATGAAATCAAGGGAGAGCAAAATATTAAAATTATAATGCAGATCTGACTGGAGAATTTTGCCCTACTTATTTTGATAGAGATGTTTCTCCACGAGAATTGTCAGCTAATGATCCCCTTGATTAATAATAGACTGGCAAAAATTCCTTCCAGGAACTCTACTGGCTTCTATCTGTGGATAATCTTTTCAGCTTGGTTATTAACTCAAATACAACACATTCTGTCTCGTAAACCATTTTTAATTTCAGGACAGAATTTCTAGAAATAGAGAAAATACAGCCCTTTGACTTCTTTAAATGTTGCATAACTTTTCATAGTGTCTACTTTGTTGGTTTTTTTTAAAAAAATTATACTCAACCATTTTTATGGATTAATGCTTTAAAATAATTGACCATAAGAGAGGTGGTGTGGCTTTAGAAGAGGATTGGTCTATACAAATAAAATATTTTTCCCAAGAAAGATTGTTTTTATGCTTAATTGCTTTTTGAATCCCCCTCCCACCACACATACTTTCTCAAAGCACTGTAGAAAATGTGGCGTCTGAGTTATTGGAATTCCATAGCATGTATATAGCCATTGAAAGTTATCAGACTTGATGTGTTAGAAACAAAACTTTCATTAAATTGATGGTTTCATTGCAAAGCAACTGAATACCAAAAGGAAGACTGACAAAGTTGTATTACTTCCCAGCTGGAGAGAGCATTGCTTTACAAGGAAAGCTGGTCACAAACTGTTTTGTATTACCATGCATTTGTTGTTTGTCACGATGTATTATTTAAAAGGTCATGGGAAAGAGTGGGCTTAGATTAATGTTGGAAAGCTAGCCAAGAGTCTTGAGGAGAGACTTGAAGAAGAATTAAGAGATTGCTTGGCACCCAAGAAGAGGAATGCAGTTCCAGGCAAAGTAGATGGTAGGAAATAATTATGGATCTGTGAGTAGGAGGAGAGACAAAGGAACTATAAAAGAGAGCAAGCAAAGGATAACAGTGATGGAAGCATACAGCAATGAAGGAGTAGAAGGAAATGAAAATGGACATATGAATGGGGCAAAGCTCTGAGGATGAAGTATTTGAATCTGATGTTGGAAGAGGAAACAAGTAAGAAAGAGTTAAGGAAGGGAATGGTTAGTGAAGTGGGAGAGGAACATTGTTTTAGCTGCAACTTTACGGTTCTGCTGGAGAAGATATGAGTGGGTGGCTGGAAATGAAGTTATTTAGCACCTTTGCCAGGAACAGCCCTGGCTGTTTTGCTGGCCAGGGCAGAAAACATTGTTTGGCACCCCCTGGCCATTCACCCCCACACCCAATGAGCGGCTGATGAGAAAAACAAAAATTGGCCAATCCGTGGAGAATCAAAAAAAGCTGAGCAGTACAGCAACCTGCTGAAAATTGCCAACCCAGGAGACTGCGCTGCTCGCATGCCCCTAGAAGTGGCCCTGATCTTTGTTTCTGAAGGATCCCTTTATTTCTGTACAGGATTTGAAAGGAAAACATATTTCCAATCCTGCAAGTTAAAGCAAATTAAAAAAAATTTTATAAGCTGACATAGTTGTTTCTAACTGCTCAATATTTAACTGTATTTCCATAAAAAATTACTAAAGAAGCCTAACTGATGATGACGTAGTTATCAGGTTGTATTTCTATAATGCACTTTATCTAGGAATGAAACTGGATAACTTAAAAAGCTCCAACTGGTTCCAACAACCATGGTCTATCCGCTGAACAACAAAACATCTTCCCAGTGTTCTTATCTCTTCACTGGCTCCTGGCTGAATAATGAATCAAATTTACGGTTCACTCCTCATCTTCAAAGCCTTTCATAGGGCCTGTCCAAGTTACCTGGAGGAATGGCTCACTTGGTATGATCATGACTTCCTGCAACAACTACATTTGTCTGGAACAATGGAACTACCAGCTCCAGAGTTCAGTCTCAGATTTGGGAGCACAGGCAGCAGAGCTTTCTTGGCCTCAAGCCCTTGTCTGTGGTACTACTTTCAGGAAGAAATCAAAATGATTATGAATATTGACATCTTCATAGCAAAATGTGAACCACTTCTCCAGCCTTGCCTTCCCACAATAGTACCATCCTCCCCTGAGAAAAGTCAACAAATTCCAGATGATTGAAATATTGAGAGATGTAGAAAAACAAATAACTTTATAAATTCATGCAAATAAATGCGTAAGGGTATCAGACATGGTTTAAATACCTAGATAGATGAAAAAGTTTTCAAGTATTTAGTTGTAAAACTCTATTTATGAAAACCCACTTTTGTTATCCAAGATTATTACATTTTACTATAAACTGGTAATAACATGTTGTCTTTATTTTTTTGTGTACTTTTCATATGAATGATTTTTCATGCATTGTTTTTTTGGGCTAAACAGTACTACAATATGCTGTTCACAAGTATCTACTGTAAGTTAGAAAAATTGTTTATTATTTGAGCAATACTTTGTGATGATTTAATTAAAGTATTAAAAAGTATCTCTGCAAGGGAGAGTGGAGACAGGGTTAAGATTATGCATATAATCTTAACTTTTGCATTTCCTGTTTTACTTATTTTTTCACTACATAACCTTAAAAAGCCCTTTGTACTTATTGTTTTTTTTTTAATTTCCCATTTTTTAAAAAATAAACTACGTTTTCCCACTGAAAAAATCCAAAACATAAGTGACTAAAACATAATAAAATACATGGAAGATTACTATACCAAAGAACTGAGAAGTACCAGACACAACAAATTAGTACTAATAATATTATAGCCATTATGAGATGAAATTCCTATTGATTTCATTTAAAAATTCCATGTGCAGGCTCACTCTTGCTCCTATCCAAGTATATGGCAAAACTCCAATTGACTGGAATGGGAATAGACTAAAACCCTTTAGCCATCTATATATGCTAGATTGTCATTTCACAACTATTCAAAGAAAAGTTATGTTCATTTTCCATCATGTATAGGTAAAAACAAAGACTTGTATTAAAAAAAACCAACCATTTCCTAAAATGTAGATGTACATCACCGGGAAACAATAATGACATTCTTTAAGAACTTCCATAATATAAATACGTTAATAAAAATCTCACTATTTGTTTTCCCTATAGATGGTAACAACAGACCCCTCAGCACTTCAGCTGGTACAGAATATATCTGTATATGTATTTAGCAATACTTGCAGGGAGTACACTACACCAGGCTGCATTGTCTTCTGTTCAGTTTCCAGATGCATTTCAAGGGTTTGAATGAAATTTCTACAGCCCTTCATGGTTCAGGTCCTGTGTACGTTAGAGGCCATCTGTCCATACTTCAAGGGTCTTTTATTTTCTAAAATATTTCTATTGTCAAACTAACATTTGAGTTGGTTTTGGAGTTTGCTTGTTATAATGAGGGATTTATTTTGGTAATGTGACTAACATTGCGTTTGCAAGTATTTAATCTTGATGGTTGATTGTAATTTATTGTAAGTGAATGGGTGGATGTGTGTAGGAGCATTATATAACATTGAATAAATAAGTAATGCTTATTCTCTGAATCCTTTCCCCCTTTTCTATCAGCACCTAGAATTAAGAAGAATTTCCAAAGTGGATACTGAATAGCACTCACCTTCTAATGATCACTGTAGATAAGATTAAATTAAGACTTTTATTTTAACCCCCCAATTTCACATGCTCAGAACTTCTGAAAAATTCCATTTCTGGGTTGACTTTTTTCATGCTTGCTGTCATTCAAGAAGTAAATACCTGGGAAAGTTGAAGCAAAATTATTTCAGTCAATTTTCACATTAGATGAAGGTGAAAAAAAGTATACTTTTAACACATTTAGGTCCAATTTAGAAAGATACTTAAGCACATGCCTAATTTTGTGCATTTGAGTAGTCCCATTAACATCAATGAAAAATATTGAAAAATTAAGAAAAGGTTGGGGTTGGTCACAGAGTTTTAAAGCTAGTGGCTTCAAATTTGGCAAGTCCATAATAAACATGTGCCTCTCTCAAAGAAACTAATAAGAACATTGTACTTCCCATGTGCAAACCTCAGTTTTTAAATGCTTATAACTCCGTTAATTTTTATTCAGTTGTCACAAATGAGCCCATTTCTCAGTGACATCTAGTCATCTTAAATATTTCAAATATTAACATTCAGCCATTTGTGTGTGTGTGAGCAAAAAATCATCTGAAAAGCTCCCTAAGGCCAGATTTTGCAATGAAGTCCCAGTCTAGTGCTTTAGGCCCCAGTTCAGAAAGGCACTTAAGCAAGTCCTTAACATTAAGCATGTGAGAAGTCCCATTGACTTTAGGATTATGAATATATTAAGCTTCAAACTGTTTTTGTTGTAGCCCTATCTATAAAAAGTGTGTCAAGGATATTTTTAAATATATGGGAATATGTATTTTTTTTTCACCCTTTCAGGTAATAAATAGGTTTAACAAAAAGCATTTATCTTTATTTAGGAACATAGGTAGCATGTTTTATCACCTCTGTTTTTCTGCCATCCAAATGCTGACTAATTACAGGTTTACTTGGGCTATGATCTTGTTGGTTCTCACAAGCTAAGGTGATTTGACTGTTATATAGCATTTGGTGTTATCAGAGGCCAGTTTCTTTGCCAAAGAGGACCTGTTTTTTGTTGCTAGGATAATGATCCTCCTCCTAGTCTATATTTTATCCATATTATTAATTATTATTTTATTATTATTTATTATTTGTACTGTGGTAATGCCTGGTATCCCCAATCGTAAACCAAGGCCTTACTGTGCTAGGTGGTGTACAAACACATAACAGAAAGACTGTCCCAACTCCCAAGCTATATGTGAGCCATTGTGTTTAGGCTTATGATGATTAAATGGAGACTGGTACCAAGCTGGATAAGTCTTATTTTCAGTCATTAAGATCACTTCATGGAGGGTCACCAGATACAAGTCCTCTGAGCTGCTGGAATTGGCAGGAATTAATATGGAAATATGTGGGCCACAATTTGGGGAGTGTGTGTATGTGTCCATCTGTCTGTCCCCCCGAAGGCTGCTTCCTTGTCTATGGAGTCTGCATACACAGTTATACAGTGTGTCACTATTAAAATCACAGGCTTTAAAATGAATCTTGTAGCAACAAACCTCAGCTGCAGTTTTTCCAAGAGCAGGAGCTTAAAGGAAAGCCAGATTTCTAAGAAAGGTTAAGATGCCAGTTTTTACATCTTCTCCCCTCAACACCCCAATATATGTTTTGTTCCAGCTTCCCAGGGTTTTTAGAAATGCCAGAAACTTTGGCTAATTATTTGTCAGAGATGGCTGTGCCTCCTAGTTCTGTCCTGTTTCAGAGGGAGAAGATCAAGAAACCAGTGTGCAGTTACTGTAGTTTTATTGTGAAGCAGATGAAGTGGTGTCTAAATCCTTGATTCAGCAAGGTGCTTAAGCACATGCAGAATTTAAGCATGTGAGTAGTCCTATTGAAGTAAATGCTTAATGTTCTACAAGTGCTTAAGTACCTTTTTGAATCAGGGGAAATGTCTACACTATGGGATTATTCCGATTTTTGGAAACAGATTGTATAAAATCGAGTGCATGCGGCCACACTCAGCACATTAATTCGGTGGTGTGCGTCCATGTACCGAGGCTAGCGTCGACTTCCAGAGCATTGCACTGTGGGTAGATGTCCAATAGCTATCCCATAGTTCCTGCAGTCTCCCCCAGGCATTGGAATTCTGGGTTGAAATCCCAATGCCTGATGGGGCCAAAAATTTGTCGCAGGTGGTTATGGGTAAATGTTCTCAGTCAATCCTCCCTCCGTGACAGCAACGGCAGACAATCATTTCGCGCCCTTTTCCCTGGATTGTCCGGCAGATGCCATAGCTCGGCAACCATGGAGCCCATTCAGCCTTTTTTCACTGTCACCATATGTCTACTGGATGTTGCTAACAGACGCGGTACTGCAGTGCTACAGAGCAGCATCCCCTTGCCTTTGCGAGTTAGCAGAGACGGTTACCAGCTCTACTGTACCTTGCAAGTTGACAATGACGGTTACCAGTCACACTGTACCGTCTGCTGCTGTCATGGGTGCTCCTGGCCGGCCTCGGTGTGGTCGGTCAGGGGCTCATGAACAAAAATGGGAATGACTCCCCAGGTCATTCTCTTCTTTAAGTTTTGTCTAATGGAGAGTCAGTCCTGCCTAAAATATCAGGCAAACCTACTAAAGAACCAGAGAGACAAACAGCCGCTCCGAGTCAGAGCCCCAGACATCCCGCAGAAATGATGAGCTGCACGCCATTCTAAGGGGTGCCCCTGCAACAACGCCACCTGTTGCTTCCCTCTTCCCCCACCACTCTTGGGCTACCGTGGCAGCTATCCCCCCATTTGAGTGATGAAATAATAAAAAATGCATGAATAAGAAACACTGACTTTATTGCCTCTGCAAGAAGAGATCAAAGGGGGGAGGGAGGGCAGCCTTCAGCTGCTATGATATTCCAGGCAGGAATGAATCTCCAGGAGATAAAACTTAAAGAAGAGAATGACCTGGGGAGTCATTCCCATTTTTGTCTGGACGCCCCCAGCCGACCTCACCGAGAGCCAGCCAGGAGCATTCATAGGACAACGATGACGGCTGTCAGTCCTACTGTACCATCTGTCATCCGCAAGGGAAGGGAAAGGGATGCTGCTGTGTAGCGCTGCAGCACTGCATCTGCCAGCAGCATCCAGTAGACATATGGTGACATTGAAAAAAGGCGAGAGGATGTTTTTCCCTTTGCTTTCACGGAGAGGGAGGGGCAACAACATATACCCTGAACCACCCGCAACAATGTTTTTGACCCTTCAGGCTTTGAAAGCTCAGACAAGAATTCAAATGGTTTTCGGAGAGTGCAGGAACTGCGTGATAGCTACAGTTGTCAGTTGCCCCTTCCTCCGTGAGCGTCTATTTAATTCTTTGGCTTTCTGGTATGCTTGTCTCAGCTCCTTAAGTTTCAGCACTGTGTTGAGTCCCTGTTGTGGCCTCTGTCCATCATAGCCTTGGAGATTTTTTCAAATGTTTTGGCATTTTGTCTTTTGGAACGGAGTTCTGATAGAACAGATACATCTCCCCATACAGAGATCAGATTCAGATCTCCTGTGTGGTCCATGCTGGAGCTCTTTTTTTTTATGGGACTGCATGGTCACCTGTGCTGATCAGTGCTCCATGCTGGGCACACAGGAAATGAAATTCAGAAGTTCACGGGGCTTTTCCTGTCTACCTGGCCAGTGCATCCGAGTTCAGATTGCTGTCCAGAGTGGTCACAATGGTGCACTGTGGGATAGCTCCCGGAAGCCAATACTGTTGAATTGCGGCCACACTAAACTAACTCTAATTCGAAATGGCAATACCGATTTCAGCGCTACTCCTCTCATTGGGGTGCAGTACAGATATCAAGAGCCCTTTATATCAAAATAAAGGGCTTCATTATGTGGACGGGTGCAGGGTTAATTCGGTTTAACGCTGCTAAATGCGACATAAACTCGTAGTGTAGACCAGGCCAGGGCCATAAGAGCAAAGAGACGCTGACTTTCTTGGGGCTCTGTATTTATGGACAGATGATACAATGACATGATAGCTTTGGTGCCCTCTGCTGTCTAAATTTGAGTTTTCTTACATTTGTTTCTGCACTGGAGAAGCAAATGAAGAGTGCAAATCCTGTCATAACTTGCCACCTCATTCATTACTAGAATTCAGACTTTTCTTTGAGTCGTCTTACTCTAGGAAAATCACAGTTAACATTCTTCTGCACTTTCCTTAAATGATTCCAAACAAAGGAATAAGGATTCCTTCACTGTTCATCATGTACAAAACTGTATATAATTTTGGTAACTTTTAGAAATTATCTCTGAAATCTCTTATACTGCACGATTTATTTTAAGAATATGTCAGGGGATTAAAGTACTTATGGTTTAAATAAAATCTGTCAGACAATAGCAATACTAAATTTAAAATCAAAATTACATGAGTAATAACTAAGTGATCTTCATTGCTTATTCTATATGCTAGTACAGATGACATCTGACAACAATTGAACCAACTAATATCCACCTTCTATTAAACATTTGTGGAAAAAAGCCACCTCATTTAAGTCACAAAAATAGCATATTGATATGCACAGCTCCATTTTTTGTATCCCCCTCGTTTCAGACTTCCTATTTGTCTCCGGTGTCTGTATCTTGATATGTAATTCTTGACCTTAAACTCCCCTCTCCCACATCCGTTTCAGCAAGTCTTCCTTCCATCACCTCTACATTCCACTGCCAAGTTCAGCATTGCTGAAGTCTGCATTCGTGCCTTCATTATTTAGACTGTTGCAAATTTTTCTGTGCTGTCTTCTCAAGGTCCAGCTCTCCAAACTCTGGCAAGTGGAGAATACTGCTGAATAGCTTCCCACAAGGGCAAAGAAGTGTGACCACACATTCTTATATATCTTGCAACTCTACTTGATTTCTATAATCAAAGCAATTCTTTTAAAGTTGGTTTTTAACAACTGGAGCAGATGTTGCTTGTTAACTTTTTTTTAAATTCTCACCTCACTTCCCTTCCCTTCTCGTCATTAGATCCCTAATACTATTGATTGTCCATTTGAATGTATAGAATGGTGTTCATATTCACACTTGAAAAGCACTTAACTTTGTGGATAATGCCAATGACATATGTATTATATGTATGCTATTATCAAGTGTTGCCTAGCAACCCCTATGGAACATATTCTGCTAGTTCCTTTTCATGCTTTATATCTACTTTTCTTAGCCAAAATTTAGCAACAGTACTTGATATGTTTTGGCTGCCTGTGTGGATAGATCCTGGTTTTGGAAACATTTGAAGATGCACATGGAGAAACTGAGATCAGACAAACAGACTTATCCCATCAGGTGTTTTGATATTGCCAGATATTGTATCTGTATTGCCAGCCTCTTACCAGAATGCTCCATGACACCTTATGTTAAGTCAGCTTGTTTAAAAATTCAATGAAAAAAATCTGTTAGTTCAATGTTAAGGTTTAGATTTTAAAGCTTCCAAAAGCAAAAAATTCAGAGCTGAGATTCATGGGAGAGGAGTTGGTTAGAGCTCATGGGCTTGACACAATTCTCACAACTATTGACACCAGTATAATTCAGTCAAATTCATTGGAATTATTCCTGATTTGCACTGATATATTCCTGATTTTTCACTGGTGATTGGTTTCAGGCCCACAGTTTTCATGTGGTGCTTAAGATTTATATTCTCATCTATGTGCATTTAAAAATTCTTTTCTAACATTGCATTAACTTGAGTTGTTTGCACTGAATATTAGGCTTTTCTTTTAAAGGGAGAAAAATCTGAATTAGAACCAAAGGGGTTGGCTTCGGTACCTGGTCAGTCTTTTAAAGTAGGTCAGCTGACTGTGGATTGACCTGCTGAGATATTCTGGGATTTTCTCTCTTAGCAGAGGTGGCTCCAGTCACCAGCGCAGCTGGGGCAGCATACCGGTCGCTGTGAGGGTAGCAGGCAGGTAGCTTTTGGCGGCATGCCTGCGGGAGGTCCACCGTCCTGCAGCTTTGGCAGCAATTCGGCAGCAGGGACACCGATAGCGCGGCACTGGCGGACCTCCCGCAGGCATACCGCCGAATCTGCGTGACCAGCGGACCACCCGCAGGCACGCCACTGAAAGCCACCTGCCTGCCGTGCTTGGGGCGGCAAAAAACATAGAGTCACCCCGTCTCTTAGATGAAGCTGATTATCACTAGTAAGAAGGAGTACAGGGCATAGCTGGTGCATGCACAGAATAAGCCAATGATAGCAGTCTGATGTTATTTCTCATAGCCATATGAAGTGCCATATGAAGTGCCTCTTCTTGTGATAAGTGTTGTGTCATTCTAATCACTTCTTGAAGTTAACTATATAAAAGAATCAGATGCATAAAACATCTTGACATTGAGAAAGTTTGGTAGGTAAAAATCACAGGTGCAGTTCAGGATTTAGGAAGATAAGCAAGACTAAAAATGTGTCCTCAGATATGTACATAAATTGCACTGGCTTCAATTAGAGTTGCATGCCTGTAAGCTAAGGCAGTGGTCTCCAAAGTGGGGTGCACGAGGATCCTTCGGCATGCGTGGCAGGAGGAGCGCCGCTGGAGCAGTGCCACTTTTTCCCCCCCTCCCTTGGCAGTTCGGCCGGGAGTCCGAGCGGCTGATCTAAGGCAATGTTTAGCCGCAAGTAAGAGTCAAATGAAGAAGTAGCCTCATCTGGTGTTTCTTTACTTGTGAGGAATGAATCTCAGGTAAACCTTTTATCTCAAAATTCTACCTTTTAAGCTGGAGAAGAATTTTCATTTGCAGTCAGCAGTAGTACTAGGTACCTGACACTATAAATTACACAACACCACAGTCTCCTAGAATCTTCAGCTTTAACAGATCTGACTGCATAATTTCCTCTTCCCAAAATATATGCATCCTCTATTTGGTTGATTTGTCTATCAATTTTATAAATAGCAGCAGTGTATACATTGATGCTTTTAAACTTAGAAAGATATCTTTTTTTCTGCCCTTCCCTAGACATAGAATTGCAGAAGACCTATGTTTCACAAGACTCTCAAATGTCAGTGAAAGATGTTTTCCATTACAGTAATTCACGTGGATTTAACATACCAAGTAAATAGTCTTTGCCATTTGTATGAGTCAAAATGGGTGCTAATAATTAAATATAAATTGGGCACAGCAATGGAATGTTTGGTCAAAATTAAACTTCAGCAATGCTAGGAACGTCAAAATGATGAATTGCCCATGTTCATTATGTCTTTTCCAGTAACAGACGTCTTTGCCAATTTAAAAAATTCTTTTATTCCTGATTAAGTAAAGTCTTTAGTCCTTAGGGCTTAAAGGCATGCCAAGTTTCAGACTGTAAAATTAAAATGCTTGAGTGGCTGAAGCATGGAAAATAGTCTTGAAGTCAGTGTTTTATATGCTGTATTTAGATGAGTCAAAATTGACTGAGGTAAATTTTAATCAAACCCAGGCAAAAACAAATTTATAATCACTCCCAAACTAAGACCAGCATTGCATAGTTTGAATCTGAAAGTATAATTTTTTTTCCTAATCTTAAAATAGGAGTTAAGTGGTACACATTGTCCATATTTGGAAGTTTGGATGCACATAAAAATAGGCCACAGTGGATCCTGTTAATAATGTTTAGCTATGAAGGGGCCTGACCAAAATCCCCTTAATATACATGGAGACTCCTATTGACTTCACTGAAGTTTGGATTAGGTTTTGAATCTATGCTTATGAAGTGAATGCTCCCACTGAAACATGCATCTTATTTCTGTTGAATCTTATGCATAAGATACTGAGTTGTAGAACAACAAAATAACCGTTTAATAAGTTTAAAAGTACAACCTGTTCTTTCTCCTCCATCTATTCCCCCTATATTCTTAGTATCAACTGATATCTTTTTTTAAAAAAAATAAATAAAACATTGAATTAACAAATTAGAGAAGGCTATAACAGCAGGACTAAGTAACTAATCTCCATAAAAATTCTTTCTATTTCCTACTCCCAGAGTAAATATACTAACTGAAGAAAAATTGGCCATAACTTTATTCTGTTCTCCACAACTATGATATGGTGTAGTGGCACTACTTAGATTGTGAGCTTTGTGGGGGCAGAGATTGTCAATTAGTTCTGTATTATTACAGCACCTAGCACAGTGGGCCTGGGTTATGATTAGGGCTCTGAGTTGCTATCACAATACAAATAAACAGTAAATAATTATAATGCTTGATTCCTGATGAGCAAAGTGTTTCCTGCAGCTTAGCCTTTTCTTCCCCTGGCATAGGTGCTTCAGGAAAGGTCTGTAAAAGTTGCGTCTTGGGAGACAGAAGGAGATGTCTGGTGAGGTAGGTCTCCATTTTATGGATTGAACCCTATCTGAGGAATTTAGTCATTAATATTAAACTGCTGATGTTTATTGTAAACACAGCCCTCTAGTCCTCAAGAACAGCCAAATCTTGCTAAGACTTTATTAACTGATGGAATTCTAGAAATATCAAGCCATAAGGAAAAAGTCCTAAAGGAATAGTCCACATGAGTATGCTAGAGAAACAAGCAAACAAGAAAAACCTTGTACTAATAACTTGGGGGAATGTCCAGAACAGACGACCCCATCACACAACCATGCTATACCCTGTACCAGGGAAGAGCCATAGAAACAAATCATTCCCCTCTCCAGATTGAATCAGGCTCGACTGTTTTCCAGAAGTGGGAGTTTCAAAGAAACACAGCGAGTATCAACTCTGGAGCACCACAAAGCAACCAGAACATATAAGCCATTTTCTCACAGCTGCTATCCTTCACATTCTTCTGCACACACACAATTCTAACCTGCTCCTCTCCCCATGCACAATGTCCTCCTCCTACATTCCTTCATATTCCCCCTCCCCTCCTTGTTAAGTAGATCCGGTGCAAGAATTATTTAAAATAAATGTTTAGGATTCATGGTCACTTTTGCCTTTCTTCATAAGTGAATGTTTCTTCTTCAGCAGAGGCTAAAGGCAAATGTTCTCCACCAAATTCAATAAACTAAATTACTTTAATTAAAATGAAGAGGAAAAGTATAAGAAAATAACAAATTCAAATTCAGCACAGTGAGAAAGAGACTTCTTATTACATCTGTGATGATCATTTAAATTCATTTTCAACTCTTAGCATCATTACTAATAAAGCCACATGTACAAGTATCTTTTTTGCACTAACCCATCCTCTTCTTCAGTATGTGCAGGGCCGCCCAGAGAGGAGGGCAAGTGGGGCAATTTTCCCCGGGTCCCGCAGGGGCCTCCACAAGAGTTTTTTGGGGTCCCTGGAGCGGGGTCCTTCACTCACTCCGGGTGCTCCAGAAAACTCTTGTGAGGCCCGGGCCGCCAGAGCTTCTTCCGCTCCGGGTCTTCGGCAGCAATTCGATGCAGGGGCCCCCCTGCCGCCGAAGACCCCAGGCCTCCTGTATCCTCTGGGTGGACCTGAGTATGTGTGCCTGTAGGGAAATTACAGGGTCTAATTCTCACCTGCCTTGCACCTTATGAAGCGAGTGTAAAACACGATTGCATCAGAATGCTAGTGTTTTGCAACCACTTTGCACTTAGTTATCGAAGTGTAAATAAATGACTGCACAAGTGGCAAGGCAAGGAGAATCATGTCTGTGTGTGGAATCTGTGCTATTATAGTGATTTCCATAACAATTTACAGATGTCAGAATGGAGTATTCTGATGTCAATGCAGCTAAGGCAGAAGGGGAAGTAGTATTTTGAGGGAGAAAGCTCTGAAATGGGAATTGACAAAGACTGGCTAAGGGCCCAATCCCTTCATTAATTTCAATAAGAGCCAGATCATGTGTAATATGAACATGTATACTTGTGGTTTCTCTCTTTTAAATCTTGATTTCCAGTACTGAAGTCCTTCTTTAAAAATATTTTGTTAATTAGTGTCAGGGACTCTAACCCAGACGGCAAAGTTCGTTATCTGACCGCGAGAGAGACAGGCAACACCAGCAAGGTCCGATCAGAAGCTCTTTATTGACAAGTGCACGCATCAATAGAGAGCAGCTCGTCTCCAGAGAGAACCAGCCTGCTCTTTACATCTTAGTATAAGCCTATATAGACAGTTCCGTCGCGTCATAAATTATTCACTGGAGCAACCCACCCCCTTCTTCTAACAACTAGAAACTAGACACCTTTAGTATACATGCATGCCTAAAGTTAGAAATGTAGGGGAGTTAAAAACAAACAAAGAACAAAACCAGGGAGCGAAAACAAGGAGGCTGGGAAACTAGGATTCTTATCAGTTCTTCGAAGGAGCTGCCCGAACACAGCACATCTGGTACTATGCCAGGAATGCACCTTCTCTCTTATCTCACTTTTTCCCAGCGCTTGTGAGACATGCTGCTGCTTCTCAGTGTTTTCCACTCAGGGATTACCCACAAACCTCTGTTAGCCTGACTTTGGTCAGGTTGGCATACCTGGTTTTGTCTGCTAAATCTTTATTCAGGCCTAACATTAGTCTTTATTAATTGTTTTGTTGTGTCTTTATTAAGGCTGCTCCTTCCGTAAGCAGAAAAGAGAGATCTGAATAATAGTGTAACCTTTTAACTCTTTCTATTCAATAAATTCAAACCAAAATAATGAGCAAAAATGTAAAATGCAGATTTTGAAATCCAGTATAGATGTAACTGTAATAAATCATTAATGTATTAGTGTTAACAGTGTTTTGTAAAAACAAAGAATTGGCCAAAGGTCTGCACTATATCAGTGAGAGTGAATGCTGCACAAGCAGTTATGACCTACAGTATCAGATTATTCAATGGAAAAAAAACCTTTAATTCAGCCATATGGCTTTATCATATTAAAGCTCTTGTTGCCTTCAAAACCCTTCCCAGCATGGCTCCTGGCTACCTCTCATCTTTTTATTTTTACCTCCCCTCCTTCACCCTACCCAAGTCACACCCTACTTATTCCTTTGGTCTTCCAGTCTCACTCTTATCTCCATACATCTTCCAATTTCTGCCCCTGCCTCCCAGTCCTGATCTAGTCCACTAGGACTGCAGCTTCTCCAAACCTCTTGAACATGCTTCTTTCCAGGGGCCAATAAGCCTTCATTTTTCTCTCAGAGAATTACCAACCAAAGCAATCCTGTAATTTTATTGTTGGAACCACAATTTCTCCTTCTCCTAAACCCCAGCATTTGTTAATGTCTTTTAACTTAGGGCCCAGAACTGCAATCATCATACTATCTATCATAGTGCTTACTATCTTGAGTAATCACATCAAACTCAAAAGAAGGAGTGAGAAAAGATGAACAACAGAAAAATCTGGAGGAGCCAGGAAAGAAGTAGTCCTGGCAAAATTAAGGAAGCCCCACTGTGTGGGTCCAGACCTGGAAACACATAGGAGAATAACTTCACTCGTGTAAGAGCTGTTGAATTCTATAAGTCTGCCCTGATGGAGAAAATCATAAAATCATAGGACTGGAAGGGAGCTCAAGAGTTCTTCTTCTCCAGTCCTCTGCACCCAAGGCAGGACTAAGTATTATCTAGACCAGTGCTTCTCAAAGCCAGTCTGCCGCCTGTCCAGGGAAAGCCCCGGGTGGTCTGGGCCGGTTTGTTTACCTGCCACATCTTCAGGTTCAGTCGATCGCAGCTCCCACTGGCTGCGGTTCACCGTCCCAGGCCAATGAGGGCTGCGGGAAGTGGTGCGGGCCGAGGGATGTACTCGCCGCCCTCCCCGCAGCCTCCATTGGCCTGTGGGAGCCGCGATCGGCCGAACCTGTGGACACGGGTGGTAAACAAACCGGCCCGGACCGCCAGGGGCTTTCCCTGAACAAGCAGCGACCTGACTTCAAGAAGCACTGCTCTAGACCATCCCTGACAGGTGTTTGCAGCAGGAGGAATGATAATGACCCTCTTCTTCCACATTTTCTGTGTCTCACCTGGATGTTCTGCTCTGCTGGAGTGAACCGCTGGGGTAGTGTCTGTGCAGTGCTCATGGAATGCTGAGGGATTTTGCCGCACTGCGAAACAAACTGCTATGTGAAACACTGACAAGTAATGGCCATTTTCAGCAGCTTATACCTTGTCTTACTCAAAATGGATTCCAAAAGAGCTAGAGAATTGCTACTACCATTGTACAAGGCATTGGTAAGACCATATTTGGAATGCTGTGTACTGTTTTGGTCACCCATGTTAAGAAAAGATGAATTCAAACTGGAACAGTTGCAGAGAAGAGCTACTAGAATGATCAGGTGAATCAAGGGCCTATTTTTGCGGACAATACCAAGCTTGGAGGGGATGCAAGTGCTTTGGAGGATAGGATTAAAATTCAAAATGTCTGGACAAACTGGAGAAATGGTCTGAAATAAATAGGATGAAATTCGATGAGGACAAATGCAAAGTACTCCACTTAGGAAGGAGCAATCAGTTGCACACATACACAATGGGAAATGACAGCCTAGGAAGGAGTACTGCGGAAAGGGATCTGGGGGTCAGAGTATACCAAAAACTAAATATGAGTCAACAGTGTAACACTGTTTCAAAAAAAGCGAACCTTATTCTGGGATTTATTAGCAGGAGTGTTGTAAGCAAGACATGAGGAATCATTCTTTTGCTCTACTCCATGCTGATTATGCCTCAACTACAATATTGTGTCCAGTTCTGGGGGCCACATTTCAGGAAAGATCTGGACAAATTGGAGAAAGTCCAGAGAAGAGCAACAAAAAGGATTAAAGGTCTAGAAAATGTGACCTATGAGGGAAGATTGAAAAAAATTGGGTTTGTTTAGTCTGGAAAAGAGAAGACTGAGAGGGGATATGATAACAGTTTTCAAGTATATAAAAGGTTGTTACAAGGAGGAGGGAGAAAAATTGTTTTTCTTAACCTCTGAGGATAGGACAAGAAGCACTGGGCTTAAATTACAGCAAGGGTGGTTTAGGCTGAACATTAGGAAAAAGTTCCTAACTGTCAAGGTGGTTAAGCACTGGAATAAATTGCTTAGAGAGGTTGTGGAATCTCCATCTTGGAGATTTTTAAGAGCAGGTTAGACAAACACCTGTCTGAGATGGTCTAGATAATACTCAGTCCTACTAAGAGTGCAGGAGACTGGACTAGATGACTTCTCAAGATCCCTTCCAGACATATGATTATATGATCTTATGAGAGGAAACTAAAGAGCTTGGCATGTTTAGCCTAGCAAAATGAAGACTGAAAGGGGATATAATTGCTCTGTATAAATATATTGGGGGTAAACAGCAGAGAGTGTGAAGAGCTTTTTAAGCTAAATGACAATGTTAATACAAGAACATGGGTATAAACTGGCCATGAGTAAATTCAGACTGGATATTAAAAGAGGTTTCTAACTATCAGAGAACTGAGGTTCTGGAATAGTCTCTCAGAAGGCGTTGTGGGGACAAACAGCCTAATTAATTTTATGGTAGAGCTGGACAGATTTATGGGTGGGATTGTGTGATAGGTCACTTCTGCTTGAGAAGGTGGTGCGGGGCTCAGCCACCTGAGGGTCCTTGGTGGTTTATGTCTTATGTTCCTAAAATCTCATGTTTCACTAAAATCTCCAGTGAGCTGCAGGGGGCAGGAAGGGATTTGTTCCTACTGTATTATGTTTGTTTATTTGTTTGTTTTGTCTCAAGCATCAGAGATGGCAACATCTGGAGATGGGACACAGGACAGGGTGGCTGTTGCTCTGAAATGGTACTGAGGAATCTCTTTCTTGGGTGCTTGGCTGGCTGGTTCTTGCTCAGGGTCTAACTGACCACCTTAGGTGGGAGCAGGAAGGAATTTCCTACCAGGTCAGATTGTCAGTGACTTTGGGTTTGTTTTGGGTTTTTTGCCTTCCTCTGCAGTGTGGGGCATTGGTTATTTGCTGGGATCATCTGGGTATATCTCACTTAAACAATTCCCTGCTATTGCAGGGGCATTGGTGCACCTCAATCCCTCCTATTCGCTGCCTATGTCACTCAATTAATTTGGGGAAATTCTATAGTCTGTGTTATGGAGAGGGTCAGTCGAGATGGTCCAGTGTCCTTCCTGGCATTGGGTTTTCTGAGTAGTTTAGTCTCCTGAAGCCTGTAATCTATGTCCAGTTGTTGGATTTAGTGTGCTGGTGGCCTGTGATGTACTGAAGATTAGACTACGTGAGCTGGTAGTCCCTTCTGGCCTTAAACTCTATGATTCATGATTTTCTCTGTGCTTCATTCAGTGCAGCATGTGAATTCCAAATTTGGCAGCCACTTCCCTGACCCCAGATATGTGTGCCTGCCAAATTTCTAAGTGCTGCAGCAAACCATCGAAATGATGTAAGAACTCTTCAAAAATTGTCGGAAGAATTTTTTATAATGGAAAGTTTTAGGTAACTAAATGTAATGGTTGCTGAGGTGTGTGTGCATGTATGTATGAACACACACACAGATCCTGTCATATACTTTTGAACCAAAAATGAACTTGCTTGTATGCACCAGATGTGTTCACCATAAAAACCTTTAATACTCTGCCAGGTATGGCTAAGGTTAACTTTAAATAAGGTATTTTACACAGCAGCGTCAAGAGGTTGAACAGGATAATATAATTTAGCATTCCACAATTCTGCAGACACTTGCACACGTGAGCAGACCTATTTTAATCAATGAGATTATTCACAATTAATTTTATGTTGTCAGGATTGAGCCCATGTACTGCAGATGCTATTCCAGTTTCTGCAGTTTTGCAGTGCACCTTTTGTTCCCACTCTGTACTGCAGATGTTATTTCAGCTTTCTCAAAATTCTCTGTTGGACCTGATGAATAATACCTCAAAGTCCTCTTCCCCTTTATATCTTCTTTAGTTGTCACACTGGTATCCTGACAGTTCTAACTATTCATATTTTCTGATATGTCCTTCTGAACAGGGCACATCACTGTTGAAAAAATCCCTGTGTGTCATATTCACTGCAGTAACGTGAATTCCAAGTTGTCCTGCACCGGCTTGCTTTTCCCTCCCTTCCTTTAGCTGAATAGGGGAATCCTACATTATATGTAGTTAGTATCACTAAGACTGTAAAAATGTAATAAGAAAAGCCAAAAAGGAGTTTGAAGAACAGCTCACCAAAAACTCAAAAGGTAATAACAAAATGTTTTTTTTTTAAGTACATCGGAAGCAGGAAGCCTGCTAAACAACAAGTGGGGCCCCTGGATGTTCGAGATACAAAAGGAATACTTAAAAATGATAAAGTTATTGTGGAGAAACTAAAGGAATTCTTTCTTTCAGTCTTCACGACTGAGGATGTTAGGGAGATTCTCGAACCTGAGCCAGAATTATCACAGATTGAAGTGTCACTAGAGGAGGTTTGGAATTAATTGATAAACTTAACAGTAACAAGTCACTGGGACTAGATGGCATTCACCCAAGAGTTTTGAAAGAACTCAAATGTGAAATTGCGGAACTACTAACTATGGTTTGTAACCTGTCCTTTAAATCAGCTTCTGTACCCAGTGACTGGAAGATAGCTAATGTAATGCCAATATTTAAAAAGGGCTCTAGAGGTGATCCCGACAATTAAAGACCGGTAAGTCTAATGCCGGTATCAGGCAAATTAGTTGAAATAATCTTAAGAATAAAATTGTCAGACACATAGAAGAACATAAATTGTTTTCCAAAAGTCAACATGGTTTCTGAAAGGGAAATCATGTCTTACTATTAGAGTTCTTTGAAGGGGTCAACAAATATGTGGCCAAGGGGGATCCAGTGGACATAATGTACTTAGATTTCCAGAAAGCCTTTGACAAGGTCCCTCACCAAAGGCTCCTACGTAAATTAAGTTGTCATGAGATAAGAGGGAAGATCATTTCATGAATTGAGAACTGGTTAAAAGACAGGGAACAAAGGATAGGAAAAACTGGTAAATTTTCAGAATGGAGAGGGGTAACTAGTGGTGTTTCCCAAGGGTCAGTCCTAGAACCAATCCTATTCAACTTATTCATAAATGATCTTCAGAAAGGGGTAAAAAATGAGGTGGCAAAGTTTGCAGATGATACTAAACTGATCAAGATAGTTAAGACCAAAGCAGACTGTGAAGAACTTCAAAAAGATCTCACAAAACTAAGTGAGGCCACGTCCACACTACAGAGTAAAATCAAAATTAATAAAATTGATTTTATAAAACAGGTTTTATAAAATCGATTTTACGCGTCCACACTAGGGCACATTACTTCGGTGGTGTGCGTCCATGGTCCCAGGCTACCATCGATTTCCGGAGCGGTGCACTCTGGGTAGCTCAGTAAAAGAATGGGACCAATAACTTCGATTTCCGTCCACACTAACCCTAAATCGATATAGTAATATCGATTTTAGGGTTACTCCTCTCGTTGAGCAGGAGTACAGAAATCGATTTTAAGACCCCTTAAAATCGATTTTAAGTGCCTTGTAGTGTGGACGGGTACAGCGTTAAATCAATTTAACGCTGTTTAAATCGATTTAACGCTGTAGGCTGGACCAGGCCTGAGTGGGCAACAAAATGGCAAATGAAATTTAGCTACAACTAATAAGGAAAGAGATCTTGGAGTCGTAGTGGATAGTTCTCTGAAGATGTCCACGCAGTGTGCAGCGGCAGTCAAAAGGGCAAACAGGGTGTTAAGAAGCATTCAAAAAGGGATAGAGAATAAGACGGAGAATATCTTATTGCCCTTACATAAATCCATGGTACGCCCCCATCTTGAATACTGCGTACAGATGTGGTGTCCTCATCTAAAAAAAAATATACTGGCATTAGAAAAGGTTCAGAGGAGGAGCAACTAAAATGATTAGGGGTTTGGAACAGGTCCCATATGAGGGGAGATTAAAAAGGCTAGAACTTTTCAGCTTGGAAAAGAGGAGACTAAGGCGGAATATGATAGTGATATATAAAATCATGAGTGATGTGGAGAAAGTGAATAAGGAAAAGTTATTTACTTGTTCCCATAATATCAGAACTAGGGGCCACCAAATGAAATTAATGGGCAGCAGGTTTAAAACAAATAAAAGGAAGTTCTTCACACAACACACAGTCAACTTGTGGAACTCCTTGCCTGAGGAGGTTGTGAAGGCTAGGATTATAACAGGGTTTAAAAGAGAACTAGATAAATTCATGGAGGTTAAGTCGATTAATGGCTATTAGCCAGGATGGGTAAGGAATAGTGTCCCTAGGCTCTGTTTGTCAGAGGGTGGTGATGGACGGCAGGAGAGAGATCACTTGATCATTACCTGTTAGGTTCACTCCTTCTGGGGCACCTGGCATTGGCCACTGTCGATAGTTAGAATATTGGGCTGGATGGACCTTTGGTCTGACTCAGTATGGCCATTCTTTTGTTCTTATGTTCTTACTGTGCTCTTCCATAGTACATATTCCATCTAATTGCAACATTAGCAGTGTGAACACAACATAGTCACCTGCCAATTTCAGTGTGCTTCAGACATGGCTGTGAGGTACAGGCACAGCCTGAATAGCGCTAACTGGTTTGTTTGAGAAGATGCTCTAGAAAGAGGAGAACATCATAGTGTGAGGAGGAAAGACTCACAGCACTTGATAAATTTTAAGGCCAGATGAGACCATTAGATTATCTAGTGCAGTGGTTCTCAAACTTTTGTTTCATGTAAAAAATCTCTGAGTGAGACCGCCCCCCCTTATAAATTAAAAGTACTTTTTATATATTTAACACCATTATAAATGCTGGAGGCAAAGCAGGGTTTGGGGTGGAGGCTGACAGCTAACGACCCTCCACATAATAGCCTTGCGACTCCCTGAGGGGTCCCAACCCCCAGTTTCAGAACCTCTGATCTAGTCTGACTTCCTGCATAACCCAGGCCATAGAACAACCTTGTAAGCCGGTCGTGTCGGGGCTCATCCCTCTCAGGCGCGGCGGGGAGCCAGGGCGCCTCCTAGCACGCTGCAGTCCGGGTAGGCTTAGCCCCTCCGCAGGTGTTGAGGGGGTACAGGGTCTGCAAACAAGGTAGAGCCCCGGCCCTCTAGCCGGGGTCGGGGCTTCTCAAAGTAAATAAGCCCCAGCCCTTGGACAGGGCAGGCAGTAACAGTCAGGCTCAGGCCTCTAGCGGGGGCTGAGCAAACACAGTATCGGCCCAGGCCCTTGGCAGGGCGAGGCAGTAGCAGTTCAAGCTCAGACCTCTAGCAGGGGCTGAGCAAACACAGTATCAGCCCGGGCCCTTGGCTCGGGCGGGGCAGTAGCAGTTCAACCTCAGACCTCTAGCAGGGGCTGAGCAAACACCGCATCAGCCCGGGCCCTTGGCTCGGGCGGGGCACCAAATACAAGTCTAGTTAGCTCTGGCCCTCTGGATCAGGGCAGAGCAATGGCCAAGTCAAAGGGGGCCCAGCCCTTGGTTCGGGCGGGGCACCAAACACAAGTCTAGTTAGCTCTGGCCCTCTGGATCAGGACAGAGCAGTGGCAAAGTCAAAGGGGGCCCAGCCCTTGGTTCGGGCGGGGCACCAAACAGAAGTCTAGTTAGCTCTGGCCCTCTGGATCAGGACAGAGCAGTGGCAAAGTCAACGGGGCCCAGCCCTTGGTCCGGGCGGGGCACCAAACAGAAGTCTAGTTAGCTCTGGCCCTCTGGATCAGGACAGAGCAGTGGCAATAGGCGGGAAGAGGGGGAGTCTGCCACCCAGTTACGGGTGGCAGGGGGAACGCAGGCCCTCCCACTCCACTGCGTTCCAGCCCAGGGCCCTAGCAGTGGTCAAGACCCGCTGCGGTCAGTGGGGATCCTGGCCGCAACACACTGACATGGGTTCAGGCTCTTCAGGAGCCAAACCAAGGTCGGCTATCCCCGGGCCACTTCCAACCTCCCCCTCTCTGGGTACCTGGTACTTGCCAGCGTCGTCTGGGGGATCCCAGACCATGGGCTCCTCCGGGTACCGGTCGTGGGGAAGCTCAGGCCACTCCTCGGGGTATCGGGCACACGGCAGGTCAGGCCGACGTTCCTCCGGGTACCGGGTCTGAGGCAAGTCCAGCCAGCGCTCCTCTGGGTAGTGGGCACGGGGCAGGTCAGGCCGATGTTCCTCCGGGTACCGGGTCTGAGGCAAGTCCAGCCAGCGCTCCTCTGGGTAGTGGGCACGGGGCAGGTCCGGCCAGCGTTCCTCTGGATAGTGGGCGCGGGGCAGGTCCGGCCAGCGCTCCTCTGGATAGTGGGCGCGGGGCAGGTCCGGCCAGCGCTCCTCCGGATAGTGGGCGCGGGGCAGGTCCGGCCAGCGCTCCTCCGGATAGTGGGCACGGGGCAGGTCCGGCCAGCGTTCCTCTGGATAGTGGGCGCGGGGCAGGTCCGGCCAGCGCTCCTCTGGATAGTGGGCGCGGGGCAGGTCTGGCCAGCGCTCTTCTGGATAGTGGGCGCGGGGCAGGTCTGGCCAGCGCTCTTCTGGATAGTGGGCGCGGGGCAGGTCTGGCCAGCGCTCTTCTGGATAGTGGGCGCGGGGCAGGTCTGGCCAGCGCTCTTCTGGATAGTGGGCGCGGGGCAGGTCCGGCCAGCGCTCCTCTGGATAGTGGGCGCGGGGCAGGCTGGGCCCGGCGGGAGCCCGGGCACCAGCGTCTGTCCTCTCCGGCAGCCTGCGCCCAACTGAGCGCTGGGGCCGGGCTTTTATACTTCCTGTCCCGCCCCTTGACTTCCGGGAGGCGGGGACAGGCCGTGCTGACTCCGCCCACTGAGGCACCTGCTCTGGCTCGTCCCTCTCAGGCGCGGCGGGGAGCCAGGGCGCCTCCTTACACCCCCCCCCCCCCAAGGCTAACTCCCGGGCAACGGGGCCAGGCTCATCCAGGCCCCCGAGGCGGGAAAGGAAGTCTGCGTTGGCATGGTCCTTTCCCGCCCTGTGGCGGACGGTGAAGGCGTAGGGCTGCATGGCTAAGTACCACCGTTGAAGCCGCATGTTGTGGTCTTTCATCCGGCATAGCCATTGGAGGGCGAAGTGGTCGGTGACCAAAGTCAATGGGGCCCCAAGGAGGTAGTAACGCAGGGCATCGCAGGCCCACTTCGCCGCAAGGGCCTCCTTTTCGACGACTGCGTAGTTTTGTTCTCTGGGGAACGGCTGATATAGAGAACCGGATGCTCCTCCCCATCCACCTCCTGTGAGAGGACAGCCCCGAGCCCGACTTCCGACGCATCTGTCTGTAGGACGAATGGTCGCTGGAAGTCCGGGCTAAACAAGACTGGCTTGCTGCAGAGGCTTGCCTTCAGTGCCTGGAAATCCCCGTCACACTCGGGGGTCCAGCGTACATGTCGTGGGCTGTCCTTGGTAAGGAGCCCGGTCAAAGGGGCGGCCATTGCTGCAAACTGAGGAATGAACCGCCGATAATAACCCGCCAGCCCCAAGAACTGGCGGACTTGGCGCTTCGTGGTTGGCGGTGGACAGGCGGCAATGGCCTGAACCTTGTCCACAAGAGGTTTCACTTGTCCATTGCCAACGGTATACCCCAAGTAGGTGGTCTCACGCCAAACGATGCGGCACTTCTTAGGGTTGGCCGTTAACCCAGACTCCCGCAAGGACCTTAAGACGGCGGCGACCTTGTCCAGGTGGGTTTCCCACTGCCGACTGTAGATGACCACGTCATCTAGATAGGCTGCGGCGTAGTCGTGATGCGGTTGGAGGAGGTGGTCCATCAAGCGCTGGAACGTTGCGGGTGCCCCATGAAGGCCGAAGGGCATCCGCGTGAAGTGGTATAGGCTGGTCGGAGTGGCGAACGCGGTTTTCTCCCGGGAGGCCGGATCCAAGGAAATCTGCCAATACCCCTTGCTTAAGTCCAGGGTAGTGATATAGCGGGCCTCTCCCAACCGGGCCAGCAGCTCGTCTATTCGGGGCATGCGGTAGGCATCAAATTTGGAGACGGCGTTAACGCGCCTAAAGTCAATACAAAAGCGCTGGGAGCCATCGGGTTTAGGCACCAAGACGATGGGACTACGCCACTCACTTTGTGATGGCTCAATTACTCCGAGGTCTAGCATCGCCCGTACCTCGTCTTCAACGATTCGCCTTCGGTGATACGGCAGGGGTCTGGCCATGGCCCGGATCACCACCCCCGGCTCCGTCTGAATTTGATGATAGGCCATGGAGGTGTACCCCGGCTGGGCCGTAAAAGTGCGAGGGAATGCTTGAAGGAGGCAGCGGGTTTGCTCAAGCTGCTCTTCTGTCAGCGTTTCCCCAAGCTGGGGCCCCTCGAGGTCTTCCGTAGTGTGTACCTGGGGCCCTAGTTCGGGTTCTGGTGGACAGGGATTGATCAGCAACCCTTCTCGTTCCCGCCAGGGTTTAAGAAGGTTAACATGATACCGTTGGAGCTCTTTCCGTCGGTCGGGCTGACGAATTTCATAGGTGACGGGGCCCACCTTTCTCACCACCTCGTACGGGCCCTGCCATCGAGCCAGGATCTTGGACTCGCTGGAGGGGAGGAGGAGTAAGACCCGGTCTCCAGGTTGGAAGTCCCGGGTGCGCGCATCCCGGTTGTACGTCTGGGCCTGCATCTCTTGGGCGGCTTTTAAGTTTGCTTGTGCCAGGGTCCCAGCCTGTTTGAGATGCTCTTGGAGCTGGATCACATATTGCAGGAGACCCTGGGCGGGTGAGGGGGTTTGCTCCCAGGTCTCCCTCATCAGGTCCAACAGGCCCCGCGGTTGGCGGCCATATAATAGCTCGAACAGCGAGAACTTGGTTGAGGCCTGGGGGACCTCTCGCACCGCCACGAGCAAGGGCGGGAGTAGTTGGTCCCACCGGCGGAGGTCTTCTGGGGGGAATTTCCGCAACATATCCTTGAGGGTGCGATTAAACCTCTCTACCAAGCCGTCGGTTTGGGGATGACACACCGAGGTTCGCAGTTGCTTGATCCCCAGGAGCCTGCACACCTGCTCCAACAGCTGTGAGGTGAAGTTGGTCCCCTGATCCGTGAGGATCTCCCGGGGCAAGCCGACATGGGCGAAGACCTTAAGCAGTTCGCCCTGTGATGGTGCGGGCGGTGATGTTACGGAGCGGGATCGCCTCGGGGAACCGAGTGGCGTAGTCCAGCATCACGAGTATGTACTGGAACCCCGCAACACTCTTAGGGAGGGGTCCCCCCAGGTCCATGGCCACCCGCTCGAAAGGGGTCTCGACTAACGGCATCGGGACCAGTGGTGCCTTGGGCGTCCTCGCCGGCATGGTCAACTGGCACTCCGGGCACGAGGTACAATAGTCCTTCACCTCGCGGTATATCCCCGGCCAATAGAAGCGCCCCAATATTCGGGCTAGGGTCTTTTCAGTACCCAGATGTCCGGCAGCCGAGACGTCATGGGCCAGTTTCATGACGGCCCACCGATGACAGCGGGGTACGAGGAGTTGTGATCGGGGCTCCCTGGTGTGTGTGTCCCTCTCGACCCGATACAAGCGGTTCTGTCGCAACTCAAAGTGTGGCCACCGGGCAGCTTGCCCGGGATCGAGGATTGTTCCATCCACGGCGGCGAGCTGTTCATATGCCTCGCTGAGGGTGGGGTCAGCTCTTTGGTCCCGGCAGAAGTCCGTGGGGGCTGAGGGATCCCTGGCCTCGCCTGGGGAGGCATCGTCCCTGTCCTCGGCGGCGGGGTCCCCCGGGGGGTCCAGCTCATTGTCCTTCCCTTCTGGGGCCTCTCCTTCCAAGGCTGGTACGGGACCCAGGCTGCCTCCGGCATGTCGGCGTAGGACGACCGGAAACCCCGGCCAGTCCCGGCCCAGGATCACTGGATACGCCAGACTCGGTGCGAGACCTACCACCATCCGTCGGGTCTCCCCATCGATTGTCAGTTGGGCCCAGGCGCTGGGGTACGGTCGTACGTCGCCGTGGATACATTGTAAGCAAATTTCCCCCAGGCGTGCATCCGCCGGGGGACCTAAGTGGTTGCGGATAAAGGTCTGTCCACAACCGGAGTCGAGGAGGGCCACGGTCGGGTACCCCTCAACCATCACAGTCGCCGTAATCTTGGCGGGCTGTTGGCGCCGGGCCCGAGCCTCCCTTGAGCAGACTTGGCCAAAGGTACACTCCATTTGGGGGCAATCCCTCTGGAGATGTCCCGACTTGCCGCAGAAGAAACAAGGCCCTAGGTCGGGTCGTCCGACTCGGGGCCGGGTCCTGGGGGAGTCCCTCGCGGGGTTCCCGGGCACCTTCCGGGGAGCGGGAGTTGGGGCTTGGGCCGGCCGTGCTGGTGGGGCCGCAGCCCGGGTGGGTGTCGCCTTCTTCTCGGGGTTGGGGCGTTCTGGCCCCGGTGGGGTTGGTTGGCCTGTCGGGCCCACCGGGGCTTCTGCCGCCAGGAAGTCCTCCATCCGGGTGACAGCGGCAGCCAGTGTTGCCGGTCAATGACGGAGGACCCAGGCCCTTCCTCGCGATGGCAGGATGTGGGTGAACTGTTCAAGGATCACCTGCTCTGCTAGCTCTTCCGACGTTCGACGGTCGGGCTGCAACCACCGCCGGCAGGTCTCCCGCAGTTCCTGGGCCACCATACGAGGCCGGGCCCCCGTAGGGTACGTCAGGCCCCTGAACCGCTGTCGAAACGTCTCTGGGCTCACATCGAGGGCGTCCAGGATGGCGGATTTCACCTGCCTATAGTCCTGGGCGGCCTCGGCAGACAGGCCTCGGTAGACTGCCTGAGCCACTCCTGTCAGGTACGGCGCCAGGATGGAGGCCCATTGGTCAGGGTTCCACCCCACGACGGTGGCCACCCGCTCAAAGGTGACCAGGAAGGCCTCCGGGTCATCACCCGGGCCCATCTTGGTCAGTCGGATCGGTGGGCAGGGCCCCGGGCCGCCATCGGTGCCCCCCGACTGGACCCCCTCTCGGGGCCCCCGCTCCGCTGCAAGGTGCTGGAGGCATTTCAGCTGGAACTCCTGCTGCTGCTGAACCAGGTCCTGGATCAGCTGGCATTGTTGAGTCCCCAGCTGCTCGACGAGCTGCTGCTGCTGCTGAAGCTGGGCAGCCTGCTGCTTCTCTTGCCATCGTGACTGCGCCGCCTGCTGCCGATCCTGGTTCTCGGTCAGAAGGGCGGCGAGGTGGGACAGGTCCGTCTCGGAGGAGGGGGCTCCCTCTCCCGCGGCCCCCCGTTCACCGGCATTAAGGGTCCACGCCCACATCCTGGGCAATGTACCTCCCAGTGGTGCTTCCACATGTAAGCCGGTCGTGTCGGGGCTCGTCCCTCTCAGGCGCGGCGGGAAGCCAGGGCGCCTCCTAGCACGCTGCAGTCCGGGTAGGCTTAGCCCCTCCGCAGGTGTTGAGGGGGTACAGGGTCTGCAAACAAGGTAGAGCCCCGGCCCTCTAGCCGGGGTCGGGGCTTCTCAAAGTAAATAAGCCCCAGCCCTTGGACAGGGCAGGCAGTAACAGTCAGGCTCAGGCCTCTAGCGGGGGCTGAGCAAACACAGTATCGGCCCAGGTCCTTGGCAGGGCGGGGCAGTAGCAGTTCAAGCTCAGACCTCTAGCAGGGGCTGAGCAAACACAGTATCAGCCCGGGCCCTTGGCTCGGGCGGGGCAGTAGCAGTTCAACCTCAGACCTCTAGCAGGGTCTGGGCAAACACCGTATCAGCCCGGGCCCTTGGCTCGGGCGGGGCACCAAATACAAGTCTAGTTAGCTCTGGCCCTCTGGATCAGGACAGAGCAGTGACAAAGTCAAAGGGGGCCCAGCCCTTGGTTCGGGCGGGGCACCAAACACAAGTCTAGTTAGCTCTGGCCCTCTGGATCAGGACAGAGCAGTGGCAAAGTCAAAGAGGGCCCAGCCCTTGGTTCGGGCGGGGCACCGAACACAAGTCTAGTTAGCTCTGGCCCTCTGGATCAGGACAGAGCAGTGGCAAAGTCAAAGGGGGCCCAGCCCTTGGTTCGGGCGGGGCACCAAACAGAAGTCTAGTTAGCTCTGGCCCTCTGGATCAGGACAGAGCAGTGGCAAAGTCAACAGGGCCCAGCCCTTGGTCAGGGCGCGGTACCAAACAGAAGTCTAGTTAGCTCTGGCCCTCTGGATCAGGACAGAGCAGTGGCAATAGGCGGGAAGAGGGGGAGTCTGCCACCCGGTTACGGGTGGCAGGGGGAACGCAGGCCCTCCCACTCCACTGCGTTCCAGCCCGGGGCCCTAGCAGCGGTCAAGACCCGCTGCGGTCAGTGGGGATCCTGGCCGCAACACACTGACATGGGTTCGGGCTCTTCAGGAGCCAAACCAAGGTCGGCTATCCCCGGGCCACTTCCAACCTCCGCCTCTCTGGGTACCTGGTCCTTGCCAGCGTCGTCTGGGGGGTCCCAGACCATGGGCTCCTCTGGGTACCGGTCGTGGGGAAGCTCAGGCCACTCCTCGGGGTATCGGGCACACGGCAGGTCAGGCCGACGTTCCTCCGGGTACCGGGTCTGAGGCAAGTCCAGCCAGCGCTCCTCTGGGTAGTGGGCGCGGGGCAGGTCCGGCCAGCGCTCCTCTGGATAGTGGGCGCGGGGCAGGTCCGGCCAGCGCTCCTCTGGATAGTGGGCGTGGGGCAGGTCAGGCCAGCGCTCCTCTGGGTAGTGGGCGCAGGGCAGGCTGGGCCCAGTGGGAGCCCGGGCACCAGCGTCTGTCCTCTCCGGCAGCCTGCACCCAACTGAGCGCTGGGGCCGGGCTTTTATACTTCCTGTCCCGCTCCTTGACTTCCAGGGGGCGGGGACAGGCCATGCTGACTCTGCCCACTGAGGCACCTGCTCTGGCTCGTCCCTCTCAGGCGCGGCGGGGAACCAGGGCGCCTCCTTACAAACCTCCATCTTTCCCCCTCCCGCCCCAGTAGCAAAACCTGGCTCTGCCATTGGCCAAAGACAGTGAAGCACTAGAGGTAGGCATTTGAACTGGAATTTTAGGCTCTGCAGGGAGAGGAGGAAGAACTATGCAGTCACACTCTGGGCACTAGAAAGTGAAGATTTCTGGAAGGCACAGGATTGATGTTAGCTTCACTGGTGCTTCCTGACATAAAGGTTAGAAGCCAGACCTCTAGGGAGGTGGTGTTATTACAAAGAGCCAAGAAAGGGGCTGGGGAAAAGACCTGAGAACAGGCTAATGGTAGGAAGGAGTCAAAGGAGGCAGTGGAAGGATGTTTGACAGAGCAGATCTTGGACTGAAACGCAATGTAGGGGAACACAGGCCCATCTTCTACCAGCCTATGAGCAGGTGGCATGAAGCCCCTTTCTAAAGGGGGTCAGGACAATTCAGAGCCCAGAGAGAGGGGCATAAGGACCGTTAGGCCCTGAGTCGGGGGCTAGATACCTGATACAAGGTTTTAGGATTATTTGTTGGACTTTGCTACCCAAGATAGGGAGAGACTTTTAAAGTGACCTGGGTAGCATGCTGAGTCATGAGATCAAGATTGAATTTATTGAAGATATGCTGTAGTTCAAATGGAATTATTCTGAGGAAGTACTATGGCCAGTGCTATAAAGACGGTCAAACTAGATGATCATAGTGGTTCCTTTTGGCCTTGGAATCTGTAAATCTCACCCAGTAATTTCTGTCTTAGTCCCCTAACTCAGTGGTTCTCGAAGCCTGTCCTTCGCTTGTTCAGGGAAAGTCCCTCATGGGCCGGGCTGGTTTGTTTACCTGCCGCATCCATGGGTTTGGCCAATCGCAGCTCCCACTGGCAGCAGTTCGCCGCTTCTGGCCAATGGGGGTTGCAGGAAGCGGCGTGGGCCAAGGGATTGCTGGCTGCCCTTTCCACAGCCCCCATTGGCCTGGAGCAGCGCACTGCGACTCCACAATAGAGGGAGAGAGGCAATTTCTCTGGTGGCACGTCAGAGGGAGAGAGGCTATGGTAGCACATCAGAGGGAGAGAGGCAATTTCTCAGGTAACATAGTCCCATAAATGCTGGGACTAGAGGTGCTGCCGCACCTCTAGCTTGAAATGATTTCCATCATATAAAGGGTTTCCAGTTTGATTCATTGGCTCCCGGCACGCCTTCATAGTCCTAAACCAGGAAGGGCTTTACAGGATAAAATGAACACCTGGAATTGCACTTGGAAACTTATTGCACTTGCGTTATGTTTATAGCACAGATGCAGGCATTTTTCTTTATCAAATGCTTGCCATTTCTGCATTGGCCCTCTGGCTATGAAAGATAGACTGTATTTATTTATGTGTTGCAGGAGATGATTATATAAGAGAGGTTCATAGTGCAGTGAATCAGAACATCAAGATAACAAAATGTGTTGTTGGATTTTCATTAGCCTTTTAATTCTAGGATGCCATTTCATGCAATGATTTGTAATCCCATGCTGACCCCTCCCCTTCCCATTTTGTTGTGCTGCTCTGGCCATGGCTTTGGGAGAGCTGACTGCCTCTCTTGCTACAGAGCTGTGTGGTCAGTCCTTGGAGCTCTTACCTTAAATAGACAGCATCCGTTTTCTGGCCGAGAAGCTGAATCCTGAATTTGCTTCTGAATGTAAACCTCACATGTGGTGCACTGTGGGCCTGATTTAAGGCTCATTAAAGTCAATGGGAAGACTCCCATTGTTTCGAATGGGCATTGGATCAGGCCTGGAGCCACTAAATGAAGCAATGACTTTGTTTAACTGTGGTTTAATAAGGAAGCTTGAAGGTAAGTTATTCATAGCTGAATGACAACTTAATAGTCTAAATTATTTTCTGGAGTAGTTCTGTTGATATCAATGGAATTACCACAAGGATGAATATGACCCAGTGTTTTTGTTTACACGAAGGCTGATTGATTGTTTTTCACTGATGTGACCAAGAAAATTAGATCTTGGCTTCATTTTTATGGTTAAACAATATAATTATAAAAGCTGGAACCTAGACCTAAGCTTTATATGGGATACTCAGATCTAACTGAAAATTCAAAATAGAGCTGTTCTGTTGATAGTACATACTGTACAGTAGCTGGAACATATTTTTGGACAGCATCCCTGGATTTTGCAAGTCAAATGCTGATATTCAGCAAAGATAATTCTAAAGGTAGAATGTAACTTTAGCAAAAAATAATTGAAACAGTAATTCTGTTGATTATACTATGAGGACTGAATCAAAATAATTTAAAATGTTAACAAAAATATGCTTAAGCCATGTATGCTTAATTCAGTAAATTAAAGCAAGCTACTAGTTGCTTAGTTTAGTAAATTAAAGAGAAAGCTATTTAGTTTAAATGAATTTCAGTAATCTGAAGAAATTTGCACATGGTAGATAATGCTTCAAGGCTGTACCTATAATTATTATTTTTTTAAACTAGTTTGGCGAAAACACCATATAAGATGATTCATAGTCATAGAATCATAGAACCATAGAATATCAGGTTTGGAAGGGACCTCAGGATGTCATCTAGTCCAACCCCCTGCTCAAAGCAGGACCAATCCCCAACTAAATCATCCCAATGATCATGTCCCACGATCTGCTGGCAATGCCCCTATTTATACAGCCCAAAATGCCGTTAGCCTTCTTGGCAACAAGGGCACGCTGTTGACTCATATTCAGGTTCTCGTCCACTGTAACCCCTAGGTCCTTTTCTGCAGAACTGCAGCCTAGCCATTCGGTCCCTAGTCTGTAACAGTGCCAGCTTTCTATCCACCTTATAGTCCATTCATCCAGCCCATACTTCTTTAACTTGCCAGCAAGAATACTGTGGGAGACGGTATCAAAAGCTTTGCTAAAGTCAAGGAATAACACGTCCACTGCTTTCCTCTCATCCACAGAGCCAGTTATCTCGTAATAGAAGGCAATTAGGTTAGTGAGGCATGACTTGCCCTTGGTGAATCCATGCTCACTGTTCCTGATCACTTTCCTGTCCTCTAAGTGTTTCAGAATTGATTCCTTGAGGACCTGCTCCATGATTTTAGGAGTCCCACAACAAAACAAGATGAGACTGCAAGTAGAACCTTTTCTGTGATAGGACCTAGGTTTGGAAATAGCTTCTCCTATTGTTAACCTCAGCCCAGATTTGTTGAGTTTTGCAGTATACTTAGAAAGTTCTGTTCTCTCATTCTTTTTTTTAGCTCATACTTCTTTAAATTGCCAGCAAGAATACTGTGGTAATACTTACCTGCAATCACCTCCGCCAACTCCTTTAGCAGCCTCGGATGCAGAGCATCCGACCCCATGTACTTGTGCTCATCCAGCTTTTCTAAATAGTCCTGAAACACTTCTTTCTCCACAGAGGTCTGGTCACCTGCTCCCCATGCTGTGCTGCCCAGTGCAGCAGTCTGGGAGCTGACCTTGTTCGTGAAGACAGAGGCAAAAAAATCATTGAGTACATTAGCTTTTTCCACATCCTCTGTCACTAGGTTGCCTCCCTCATTCAGTAAGGGGCCACACTTTCCTTGACTTTCTTCTTGTTGCTAACATATCTGAAGAAACCCTTCTTGTTACTCTTCACATCCCTTGCTAGCTGCAACTCCAAGTGTGATTTGGCCTTCCTGCTTTCACTCCTGCCTGTCTGAGCAATATTTTTATACTCCTCCCTGCTCATTTGTCCAATCTTCCACTTCTTGTAACAGGGCCGCCCGGGGGGCGGGGCAAGAGGGGCAATTTGCCCCTGGCCCTAGGCCCTGCAGGGGCCCCCATGAGAGTTTTTCGGGGCCCCTGGAGCGGGTCCTTCACTCGCTCTGGGGGTCCTGGAAAACTGTCTCGGGGCCCGGGCCCCCAGAGCTTCTTCTGCTCCTGGTTTTCAGCGGCGGGGGATCCTTCTGCTGAAGCGGGACCCGCCGCCGAAGCGCAGCTGGGTCTTTGGCGGTAATTCGGCAGCGGGGGGCCCTTCCGTTCCGGGACCCGCCGCCAAAGTGCCCCGAAGACCCTGCCGCCGAATTACCGCCGAAGACCCGGCTGCACTTCAGCGGCAGGTCCCGCTTCGGCGGTAATTTGGCGGCGGGGGTCCCCACTGTGGGTCTTCGGGGCACTTTGGCAGCGGGTCCTGGAACGGAAGGACCCCCCGCCGCCGAAGACCCCAGACCCCCTGAATCCTCTGTGCTGCCCTGTCTTGTAGGCTTATTTTTTGTGTTTAAGATCAGCAAGGATTTCACTGTTAAGCCAAGCTGGTCGCCTGCCATATTTACTATTCTTCCTACACTTCGGCATGGTTTGCTCTCCTTTCTTCCCTGTATCAGGATTCTGAACTCAACCATTTCATGGTCACTGGCTCCCAGGTTCCCATCCACTTTTGCTTCCCCTACTAATACTTCCCTGTTTGTGAGCAGCAGGTCAAGAAGAGCTCTGCCCCTAACTGGTTCCTCCAGCACTTGCACCAGGAAATTGTCCCCTGCACTTTCCAAAAACTTCCTGGATTGTCTGTGCACCACTGTATTGCTCTCCCAGCAGATATCTGGGTGATTGAAGTCCCCCATGAGAACCAGGGCCTGTGATCTAGTAACTTCTGGTAGTTGATGGAAGAAAGCCTCATCCACCTCATCCCCCTGGTCTGGTGGTCTATAGCAGACTCCCACCATGACATCACCCTTGTTGCTCACACTTCTAAACTTAATCCTGAGACTCTCAGATTTTTCTGCAGTTTCATACTGGAGCTCTGAGCGGTGGTACTCCTCTCTTACATACAATACAACTCCCCCACCTTTTCTGCCCTACCTGTCCTTCCTGAACAGTTTATATCCATCCATGACATGTGATTTATCCCACCAAGTCTCTGTTATTCCAATCACATCATAATTCCTTGACTGTGCCAGGACTTCCGATTCTCCCTGCTTGTTTCCCAGGCTTCTTGCATTTGTGTATAGGCACTTAAAATAACTCGCTGATCATCCTGCTTTCTCAGTATGAGGCAGGAGTCCTCCCATCTTGCGCTCTCCTGCTTGTGCTTCCTCCCACTTACCTCAGGGCTTTGGTCTCCTTCTCCCAGTGAACCCAGTTTAAAGCCCTCCTCGCTAGTGACCTTGTCCTTCTAGGAAACTACAGAAAAGAGGATCACACATGGAGACAGAATGTAGGAATACTGTAAGAAAGCTAAACAGCCAGGAAATAGTTATGGGATGCCTATCTCTCATATGTTTAAAGGAAGGGGTATGTCTTTTTTTTTAGCTTGGCAAGACAAAGGTAAAGACCTCTCAGCCATTGCAGCCTGCTTGGGTCAGGGGGAAAGATTTGTTGTGTGTTTTTTGTAATCAAATAATAAACTGTTCCCTGAGGTAAGGGCCTGAAAGAGGCTCAGCGGTGGCAGAGCTTCTTTTCTAGACTGGGGAGAGAATGTAACAGCATATAGATCAGGGGTAGGCAACCTATGGCACGCGTGCCAAAGGCGGCAAGCGAGCTGATTTTCAGTGGCACTCACATTGCCCGGGTCCTGGCCACTGGTCCGGGGGCCTCTGCATTTTAATTTAATTTTAAATGAAGCTTCTTAAACATTTCAAAAACCTTATTTACTTTGCATACAACAATAGTTTAGTTATATATTTTAGACTCATAGAAAGAGACCTTCTAAAAATGTTAAAATGTATTACTGGCACGCAAAACCTTAAATTAGAGTGAATAAATGAAGACTCGGCATACCACTTCTGAAAGGTTGCCGACCCTTGATATAGTCTCTTCATATGGTGATAACTCTTTCCATTCCACTATTACCTCTGGAGGATATTAAGCAGAAGCTACTAAAATCTGACATTTTTAAATCAGCAGGTCCAGATAAATTTCATCCAAGAGTTTTAAAAGAGCTGTTGGAGGAGCTCACTGGACCATTAACTCTGGTTTAATCTTTTTTAAATTCCACAGGATACTAAGAAAAATTATGTATATTATAAACACAGCACTCAAGTATTTTTAAACATCTTCTATGCAAAAATAAATCACTTTCTCTCCAGAGATGTTTCCGATGGAGTGAACTGAAAGTGTATTATAGGGGAGTGGGAGGCACAGTGGGTGAATACAAAAGATCTTCACCTACAAATGGGGTGTTCAAATCTATAAGGAGGATTGTCTTGTTTAATGGACATTAGCCAGTATAGATGTCACATAATTCATCATTACTGGCTACTCTGGAAGGTAGGTAGGTGGTGGCAGAGGGGATTTTCAAGGCAGAGCTGTAGATCAGAATTAAACACAATTACAAATTGGATGGTGAAGCTTGCACAGCACTTCTGTTTCTGGAAAATGCTATCATCTCTCATTTTCATGAGCACAAAAGACAGTGAACGTTGTGTTTTTAATTTTTCAGTTTTCAACCTCAGCTTTCTCCTCTCGATCCCATGTGTAACTTTTTTCAATACTATTCACAGTATGTAAATATCAAACTGTAATTAGAGACTAAAGATTTTTTTTTTAAGATATACTTTGAAATGCTAGGAGAATTTCTTTTAAATATATAGAATAATTTTATTTTTAATCGTTTTGTTACTATACGAGATGATCTCTTATATAATACATTATATGAAAATTATCTTCTCTGAAGTTGATAAAAAAGTTGAAATGTTTATCTGTAAAGGAGTATCTATATCAGGGGTCGGCAACCTTTCAGCAGTGGTGTGCTGAGTCCTCATTTATTCACTCTAATTTAAGGTTTTGCAGGCCAATAATACATTTTAATGTTTTTAGGTCTCTTTCTATAAGTCTATAATATATAACTGAGCTATTGTTATATATAAAGTAAATAAAGTTTTTAAAATGTTTAAGAAGCTTCATTTAAAATTAAATTAAAATGCAGAATCCCCTGGACCAGTGGCCAGGACCCAGGCAGTATGTGCACCACTGAAAATCAGCTCGTGTATCGCCTTGAGGGGTTCAGTGTGCGGGAAGGGGCTCCAGGCTGGGGCAAGGGGTTGGGTGTGTGTGGGGGGGTGAGGCTCTGACTAGGGGTGTGGGCTCTGGGGTGGGGCTGGGAATGAGGGGTTTGGGGTGTAGGAGGGGGCTCTGGGCTGGAGCTGAGGGGTTTGGAGTATGGGAATGGACTAAGGGCTGGGGCAGGGGGTTGGGGTGCAGGAAAGGGTGTGGGCTCCAGGTGGGGGTTTGGGTGTGGGAGAGGGCTCAGGGCTAGGGTTAGGTTGTGGGAGGGGGTGTAGGCTCCAGGAAGGAGTTTGGGTGTGGGAGGGGTCTTAGGGCTGGAGCAGCAGTTTGGGGTGCGGTAGGAGTTGTGGTGTGTGGGCTCTGGGAGGGGGATCTGGTGCCTTTTTTTTTTTATTGCTCTCCCTGTTCCCTCCACCTGGCTACACCACTGCATTCCGGTCGAAAACCGTATGCTTGGCAACCCTATGCTTTTATCAGTCTGTAAAGGGAATACCATGAAAAATGCAGTATTTCTAGCAGTCGCCAGAGAGGAAACAAATTTCTAGTATCTGTGTTGGTATGAGAGAGATCATAGAAAGAAAAGTCCTGCCTTTCATTCCCTAGGTAAACACATCTTTGTGCCTATGCATTTATGCTTCTCCTTTCCAATAGATATTATCATGTAACCCTTCTGCCCCTCTGAGTTGGCAGCAACAAGGGCCAGGTTCAGTATCCAGAGGTTCCGATTCAGTAACACAATGCATAACCGGCTCGAGCCCCCACCCAGTGACCTGGGACACTCACATACCACACCCCCCTGGGCGCCTCTAGGAGGCAATACTTCCCCTCTCGCAAGCACGGAGTCTGAGTGTAGCAAAATCTTTTTAATAAAGGAAGGAATCAATGCGGCATCCCATTGGAGAAACACCACAAACAGGGTTATAACACAAACCATAAACAAAAACCCACCTCCAAGTACATTTGGCACTGTCCTTTTTCCCCTTAGGGTTTTAAGTCCAATCACCCCAAAGTCCAACAACCCAAAAGTCTCTGGTCAATGCCACCCCAGAGTTCGAGCGTTTATCTGTAGAGGTCCCTCCCCCCAGCCTGGGTAGAAAGGGGCACCTTACGTGGTCCGGGGCCAACTGCCCTGCCTCTCTGTGGGTTCTGCTTCCGCCTTCTTCACGAACTGCTCCGCTTTACCAGCCGCTCCACTCTGCTCCTCCAGCCGTCCTCAGAAACTGCTCCGCTCCACCAGCTGCTCTGCTCCATGAGCTGCTCCAGTTCTCCCTGCAAACTGCTCGGCTCCGCTTGCTCTGTGGGCCGCTCCACCCGTCCCACAGCTACTCCGCTCTGCCAGCCGCTCCGCTGCCACCAGCTGTCCCGTGATCCGCTCCAGCCGTCCCCACAACTGCTCCACTCCGCCAGCTGCTCTGTTCCACAGTATAGCTTCAGGCTCCCCCACTATTTAGCACAGTACTCAGTGCTCTCAGCTCAGTAATTTCAGCTCTTTAGTGATTTCAACTCTTAGTGATCTCAGCTCTTAGTAGGGGAGCCCCAGTGCTAGTGCACCATTAGCCCAAAGTGAGTTCAGCTCAGCAACCTGTATTTAGATTCTTGAGAGAATAAAAAAATCAACTCTGACATTCCACACTGGAGAGAGGAGGGGGTGGAACTGGTGCTTCTGGCTCCACAAGGAGACTGCACCACCAGACACAGATACCTGTACCCATCCTCTCTCAATTCACTGGGTTTTGGAACCCATGTCCCTTGTCTAGCAAGTACCACTCAACTCTGGTTGAGTCATTTCTGTCACAAAGCAGTCCCACAGCTAGGCAGCGTGGGATGGGGTAGGCGTGCCTATGCAAATACACTCTCTGAAATTCTTTCCACCAGATGTCAGGGTAGAGCTCATCCTGGCTCTGCTTACATCAGATAAATTCTCAAGTTGCATATGCGCCTTTGTTGATGCACATGACTAAATGAATGGCCAAACATATGTCTATATAGGGTCTGCAAATGAGTCCCCTGATTATTAGGTAAAATATGTACTCATAAATACAGATAATCCCTACATTAAAGCTGTCACTTTTAAAGATTCATCTGATGTTAAGATACTTTACATTTCCTTTTATCTCATGTATTGCATGCTTTATGCTTAAAATCCCGAGTCTCATGTAAGTTCAAAGAGAAGTAAGCAATGATGTAGTGTATTAGCTTGAGTAACACAAAAATGTTAGAGTGAGCGTTGTTTGAGTGTTCAATTCTTTCTGGATTACACTTGTCTTAGTTGTTACACATATCCTTTAGCCTTCAGACTTCAAAGAGAACCTAAACCAATTGACCCTGTAATACTGCACCTCTATTTTCCTGAATCCCCAGGGGGTATAGCATCTACCATAGAATATACATGATGTTCATTCAATTCTTTGATTTATAGTTGATGCAAAAGCTTTGATAATGTGGTTATTTGAAGACACTGACACAGCAGTCTGTAATTTGAAAGAAATTTTAGGACTGAGAAAAGGCAATGTATATATAAGCCTATGCTATACAAATGTGATTCTCTACCACTGTGCAGCATCATGTGTAAGCTACTTAACTTTTGATCCAGCTATTAGTTTATGTGCAGAGCAGGGCTGGCTCCAGGGGTTTTACCTCCCCAAGCAGCAAAAAAAAAAAAAAAAAAAAAAAGCCGCAATCGCAATCTGTGGCAATTCAGACGGAGGTCCTTCACTCCGAGAGGGAGCGAGCGACCCTCCGCCAAATTGCTGCCGAATACCTGGACGTGCCACCCCTCTCTGGAGTGGCCGCCCTAAGCACCTGCTTACGAATCTGGTGCCTGGAGCCGGCCCTGGTGCAGAGCATAGTGAGCCAGATTCTCCTTTACACTAAGGCCACTTTACACCATTCTGGAAATGTAAAGAGACCCGAAACTAAGTGAAAATATAATTTACACCCTCTTCAGACAGTGATATCACTAAAAGACCTTAATGTAAATGAGAGTAAGGCCCTATAGCATTAATAGAAACCCTTTTCTTTCTGGGGCATTTTGAATGTGGCTCTTTTGGTATCACCTGTCTTTTTGTGAAGTTAAGAAAGGCTTGAGTCTTCTCTACTGCAGTGATGTAAAGACACTACACTGTGCTTGACCTACTGTAACTGGACAAACAGTCTGCCAATAACAATAAGGTAGTACAGTTACATCACTTCTCAAGTCAGTTATTATGGACTAGACTTTGATTTTAGGCACAGCCCTGAGCAAGGGGTCGTGGGTAAGCTTCACCACCCCAGATGTAATGCTAGGAGGCATTGTGCCACAGAGACAACCTTGCTGTAGCAGTATAGTGATTTGCCAAGGGAATGAGGAGATTCTCCATTATTCTCTACACTTGCTCCATCGAGGGAGTAAAAAGACCTGCCTGCCAACTCTACTGGTTTTCAGACCTTGCTAGGGATCTATGAAGAGGGGCAACCAATCAAAACTGCTTTCTGTGCTGAGGGTCTGTCATGGTATAAATCCCTCACTCTGAACCTTAGCATCCAAAAGATGGGGTACCAGCATGAATCCCCCTAAGCTTAATTACCAGCTTAGATCTTGTAGTGCTGCCACCAACCAGGACTTGCTGTGCCTGGTACACTCTGGTCCCCCCAAAACCTTCCCAGAGGACCCCAAGACCCAGAACCCCTGGATCTTACACAAGGAAAGTAAACCCTTTCCCCCACCGTTTCCTCTCCCAGGCTTTCCGTCCCTGGGTTACCCTGGAAGATCACTGTGATTCAACTCCTTGAATCTAAAAATAGAGAGGTGTGCACCTTGCCCCCTCCTCTTTCCCCCTCCGCAAGAGGTAATACAGATTCAAGCTCCGTGAATCTAAAACAAAGGGATTCCACTTTTCCCCCCTCCCTTCTCTCTCCCTGTCTCCCACCAATTCCCTGGTGAGTACAGACTCAATTCCGTTGAGCCTCAACAAGGGGAAAAAATCAATCAGGTCTTAAAAAGAAAAACTTTTAATAAAAAGAAAGAAAAAAAGTAAAAGTTGTCTCTGTAATTTAGATGGTAAATATTACAGGGTCTTTCAGCTTATAGACACTAGAGAGAAGCCTCCCCCCAGCAAAATACAATTTAAAATACTTCCAGCAAAATACACATTTGCAAATACAGAAAACAATCAAAAGACTAAACTCGCCTTTTTCCTGGTACTTACTAAAATTAGAACAGAAGAGATTTTTTTCAGAAAGATTGGAGGAATCGGCTTACATGTCTGGTCCCTCTCAGAACCCAGAGAGAACACGGACAAAGAAAGAACACACAGACAAAGACTTCCCTCCACCGAGATTTGAAAGTATCTTGTCTCCCGATTGGTCCTCTGGTTAGGTGTTCCAGGTTCACTGTTTGTTAACCCTTTACAGGTGAAAGAGACATTAACTCTTAACTATCTGTTTATGACAGGGTCAGCCTGGTGTCTCAGGTCAGGAAGCCTGAAGAGCTTCTGCTTCCCATTTCCCGGCTGATGGGCTAGGGGTACTTCTTAGTACAGCCAGTTAGGGATCAGCTGTTCCTACGGACTCTGCAGCTCCTGTTATGGTTTCTTGTGCTGTCCGTGGGACAGAGAGAGAAGTGGGGCGAGTGAAGATCTTCCTAGAGCTGAAGTCTAGCTCCTCCTCGCCACCCCCGCCACCCAAGTTTGGGAGGTTGGAAAGAAAAGATGATCTTCTCTGCACTGTTGTCCATTTGGTGGGTCTCTAAAAGTCAAAGACGGGAGGGGGCTTTTTGATGTGAAATTGGTTGGTGATTTATTTATTTTTAGAACAACAAAGTTTTGTTTTTTGGTGAGTGTTGGTCTGAAATGTTGATGCTGAGATGAGAAAGAAGAATGAAATGCTTCCATGGGGGTAGGGTGGGGAAGCAGGTAGAGGATGAATTACTGGAGTTGCTCTCTCCCTTCTCACTCTATCCCCCTTCACCTCTTTTTGTACATCTCAAGGCATGTTTATTCAAATCAATTCACATTTATGCTTATATAGAGAGAGATTTTACATAAATGTGAAGTCTACTGCTGGTTTGCTCTGAGATTTTTGGCAGCTCTAGGTAAGCAGGTGGGCAGTACCTGGTTATCCATGTGGGCCTGGCTCCAAGTTCTGAGTGGCCCACAGAGGAGTTTAAGCGGAGGCTCTCTGACTCCTTCTTATTGTCTGCAGAGGCACATAGTCCAAGTCACTATCTAGTCATGTATTATTAGGATGTATATCAGGTCATGATATGATTGACTCAGTTTTTTTGGTTCTGGGACACTGATGCAGAGGTAGAACAAACTTGTATAGGTGGTATGAGATTTAAAGTTCAAACTTGCATTTGAATTTTGAGGCTTCTAATTCTTAATGTTCTTTGAGACAATCACAACATTGGCTAAAGGCCCACCTTCACCTTTAAATAACACAGGGGCAATAGTCAGTACAATTTGTGTTTTTATGATTGTGTACCACACGTGGTTGGATCCATTGTTAGTCATCAGTTCTTTTGGTATCTTCCAGTTCGTTCAGAATATACGTGAAATAATTACATGTGAATGTAAGCTAAAATACTGGGAGAGTCAGATTGTAACTTTATTCTTGAATGATGAACTCCGTTTTCAATGTAAGGCCAGATTCTCAACTGGTGTAAATCAGTGTTTCCCTTAACTTCAGTGAAAATGCACCAGTTTATAGTAGGTGAGGCTCTAGTCCATTGTATGTACAATGAAACATGTAAGGGGGAAGTTGCAACATACACAAATGATTTGGTGTATACAGATGATCTTTATCAGTGTGATGGAAGAAGAGTTGTGATTTAGTGTTTAATGCTGCTAGGCAAAGGCAAGCTAATTTTAATTTTGATCCTAAAGGCTATATGAATGTCATACTACTGGTTCTTCAGTAAAAATGAACTTGTGTTGAAAAATTACAAAGTGTTTTTGTAAATATTCAGCTGTAAGTCAAACCAGAGAACTAGCCTTAAAAAAAATAAAAAAGAAGCACATGCTCTTACGTCTATCTTTGATACTTGTGTGAGCATCTCACAGCCTTTGATATACACCTCTACCTCGATATAACGCGACCTAATATAACACGAATTCGGATATAATGCAGTAAAGCAGTGCTCCGGGGGGGTGGGGCTGCGCACTCCGGTGGATCAAAGCAAGTTCAATATAACACGGTTTCACCTATAACGCAGTAAGATTTTTTGGCTCCCAAGGACAGCGTTATATTGAGGTAGAGGTGTATTTATCCATTTAGCGTATAGGGAACTGATGCATAGAGGGCTAGATTCACAGAAGGACTTCACTTCACTTAAGGGTCTACCTCCCACTTTAGGCACCTAAATCCCAGAATCAGGCCCCACAGGGATTCACAAAACTCTTGCTCAGCCACTCACAAACCTTGTAGGTGGCTAGATTTTTCTTTATGTGCCTATGTTTCTGCTTTTGAAGCCTCAGTGTAGGCAATGGCATCCAGACTCCTAAACTCCAGAACAATACATGAACCAAGGGAACATATGTATCCCTCTCCCAAAAACCCACAAAGAAGGGAATGAGTAGGAGTTCCATAGTAACTTTTAGCCCTGCAGTAGGGTACTGTCATAGGGTAGTTCCCTGAGTTCTTTCCAACATCAGTCATTGACCACAACTCCTCTCGCTCTTTTTAACCACCACTGTGCCTTATTATATGTTATACTTACATCAATAGCTAGCCTTTTCACTTACTTCTAGAGAATACTGTTGCATCCAGTCTTGCCTTCTTCTGCCTTCCCAGCACAGCCTTCCAGTTTGCTTATACAGTCATAGTTGCTGGGGCTACTTCAACCCAATTAGCCCCTTCTCTTCTCATTCTTCTTGTGCATGTATTTAAACATACACTGTTTACTGCAATGACTACTGAAAACTGAAAGTTCCAATAACAACTGAAGATTCCTCCCCATGCCTTTCAGGACCGACTATTTCTTTTCCCATCAGATCTCTGTTCCTGAGATTCACCCATTGGGTTGTGTTGGGGATGGAGATTTGTTGGAGTTTTTAAGCTCCTTGTTGGGGTTTTGCTCCTTGTTTGGTTTTGTTTTACTGTTATTTTAATTAATGTTGAAGAGATCCAGAGTAACAGAGGCACCTTTTTATGTCAATAATACAGATGCATTTATTGTTATAGTTATAATAATTTTATTAAAATAACCAATGCGTAAAATATAGGGTGCAATATATTTCTTTGTTAAGCTTTTATTTAGCTACTTTCTTTTCCTTTTAAGTTTTAAAAATCTAAGGAGCTATAGCTATAGAGCTGTGTTCCAAACCCAGGGCTGGAGTGCTATTAGAGACAGCCCCAAGCAGTGGGCAGTGTGTAAGCTTCACCATTCCAAGGCTAGCCCCAGGAACCTTGGACTAGATCCACAAAGGAACGTAGCATCCTAAACGCCTAAATCAAAAATGTAGACCTTCAAAACCCTGCTCAGCTACCCTTTAACTCCGGGGGACCTAAATTCCCTATGTGCCAATGTTTTTGCCAATAAATTCCCATAGGCACCTGTGTTTCTGCCACTGAGCATGTGCAAAGTTCCCTCAGTCCTGAAACCTTGCACCTAGCTCACAGCTAAGCCCGCTATCTCTCTTGTCGAAGCTGTTCCACTTTTTACAAAATAATTAAATAATAATTGGAGCAGGGACCAAAACCCAGAACACCCCATCCCAGCTGTGTGTCCTAATCACCAGGTTTTAGAGTCAATTCTTACTCTCATGATGCCCCAATAAATGATTTGAAGCTGTGTGTGTATATATGTATATGTAGTGAGAAGGGTGCCTGAGCCAGGTCAGCTCTAAGTCCAGAAACACGTTCAAGGCTGAGAATCTTGAGCAGAAGGAGACTCCTCCCATTAAATGCCTAACTCCCTTTGAGGGGCAGGGCTCAAGCAACACCCCTCTCCTTAGCATTTTCTATTAGCTGCCTTAGGCAGCTCTCTGCTCAGCATGCTGGCTTCTGTGAATCCTGTATTTAGGCATCTATCTCTCTCCATGTATTGTGTAGGGAATCTGGGTGCCTAACTCAAGAGTTGTAGATTCCACTAGGTGACATGGTGCCTAATAGTCAGTGCAAAGCTGAACAAGTTCCACTTTGCAGACCTATCCTCTTGTGCCTCGGAATCATCATCCTGCTCCTAGGCAGAAGTAAGTGACACCCTCACTTTGGCTCAGCTGCACTGGCCTCTGCACTGGGCTTTGGGGGCAGAGTCAAGACTGTCCATTCCCTGCCCTTTTGCTCATGTAGGGAGTAGAAGCTACACGCAAGGACTGGGTAGCCCATGTAGAGGTGTCAGAGGGATCTCTGCAAGAACATCAAGTATCAGCGGGGTAGCCGTGTTAGTCTGGACCTGTAAAAGCAGCAAAGAGTCCTGTGGAACCGTAAAGACTAACAGAGGTATTGGAGCATGAGCTTTCGTGAGTGACATGCATCTGACAAAGTGGGTATTCACCCACGAAAGCTCATGCTCCAATACATCTGTTAGTCTATAAGGTGCCACAGGACTCTTTGCTGCAAGAACATATAACCCAAGTCACAATCTCGCCCAGTGTTTGATTTTCTGGAGAATGGAAATGGATATTTTTTTCTCCTTCACCATGTAATTGACTGAGTGATCTCACTGCTCATTTTATTGATTTGTACCTAGGATATACTGTCTGCTAGAATCAGAAAAGTTACATTAATTATTTTTTCTTAATTAAAACACTGTTTTTTAATCTGAGATGGGCCTCAGATTCTTGGGATTTGTAAGGGAAAGGTTAGTGGATACTGAATAAATTGCATTTTCCATTTGGTGGGGGCTATTAATGAAATATGACAGTAAGTTGATTAGTCTAAGAACAGCAGTACTTATTTTAATCCAATCCTTGTATGTAAGCGTCCAGTGTACAAAACATACTCTATTTAGCAAATGCACAAGCAGAGGAATCAGATACTGAATTCTGTCTGTAATCCAATAGGAACTAGCTCATGGTTTTGCATGTAAAGAGCAGAAGAAGTGATGAGAACTGTTACAAATACACAGTGGCAAATTTAAACACATCTAAAGCTTTTTCTATGGTATGATTGTTGACGTGCAGTCTCTATGCTTGCTTGCTTTCATGCTACATTGCTGTGCTCAATTTTATTAAATGCTGCTTGGGACCATGGTTTTATTTTTGTTTTATGTGCACACCACATGAATTTATACTTTACTTTTTCTTGGTGGGGGTGGGGGGTTTTTTGCATCTTTATCATATTTTTCCCCATTTCTATTCACTCCTCATCTTAGGATTTCACATCCTCTGAAGTGCAAGTGTAACCACTGCAAGTTCATCCACTGCTGCTACTTGTGAATGCCTGCAACGTGCACAAGGCTCAGAAATTATGGGGACAACTCAGGTACTGTTTTAACCTCCTAGGAAATGCCGTTATTTCCAGAGAAGAAATTACTTCCCCACTGCACTGAGAATACAAAATGGTTATTTGGATTCCAAGTGTTAGATAACATCATATGGGGGCTAGTACTGCCATGCTTACTGATACTGAGTCATATTGAAATCACTGGGACTACTCCAAGTGTGGTCCTACTCCAGGTGAGTAGAAGTGGCAGAATCTGGCCCAAAGAAGAACCTTTGGTGTCCTGAACATTCATGCTGGCTGGTCACATAAGAACTTTTACATTAAAAAGTTTTCTAATTAGAATTTAAGTTAGCAATTTAGTTGCAACAAAGTTTAATTTCTAACATTTCAATATTACAACAAACCAACAAATTCTGCAATCTTGTTAAAACCAGAAGAAATTAAAATTTGTGGAAAGAAGTGCACTCATGTTTACAAGCATCATATAAAGACTATTACAGCAGTGCCCCCTAGTGTTGCTCTAGTTAAAGTGTCAGTGTTGTCAAGATAAAATCCCATTTTAAGAAATATATTTGTTAGAGGCCCAATCCTGCATCCTCTACTCACATGAGCAAGTCATTAAAATATGCAGATAATTAAGGGGAGAAGAGCTTTGTGTAAGCTTGAAATATTGTGTCTCTCACCAACAGTAGTTGGGCCACTGAAAGATACTACTTCCTCCACCTTGTCTCTCCAAGTGGAGAAGGCTCAGACTCCAGGTATTTGTATGTGGGTAGGTTTTGTGGGGGGTGGTTGTTTTTAAATTTATGAATATGGTATTGTTGAGCCTGAAGTATTTTTATAAACTGTTTTTAATTGTATCAAATTATAAAAGAACTATATTTATTGATTATTTTTGTTGTTTGTAGGGTTTTTTTTTGCATATCCAGAAATCGAAGCTAAATAAAAGGTCCAGGCCTCAAGCCATTTTTAGAGTCCTTTTGGAGTTTGATTTTATTTAGTTCTGAATACATTAAAAGGATGAATTTGTTACTGGAATTCTGACTCCCTTGACAACAGTGAACTTTTAAAAAAATATTTTAGTTTCTTTTAACGCTGTGACAGGAAAGAGGTAGGACCTGCAAATAAAATTTTGGGTTATTCATATAGTTGTATGGAATATTAACCACAGAGCTTGACTGTAATCATAGTTTTGTGTTTGAATAATACAGAAGTGGTTCATGTGTTGAAGTGTGTTTGTTCCCTGTTTATGTGGTCATTTTCTCATATGGCCACAGTGTACGGGTGAAAGTGTAAATGAATCTTGAAATTTGCATGAATGATTCATCTAAAAAAATCACACCAGAGGTGAATTATTCGTTATGATCATTTCAGTTTAACTCATCCATTCAAAGAGCAGAAACAATCTCATGCGACTTTGGTGACTAATCACATACCACAAATATCAAATGAACAGCATATGAACACCTCCACAGAAAAATTTGAATAAACTATTTCAACAAATACTTACATCTTAAAAATATCTTGAATATCATTAATGATTTTGTGGGAATGAGCTTGATAATACAGGAATTTCCTGGAAAGGAACTCAACGTGCAAAAGGAAATATACCAACTATTATCACTATCTTTTGCAGACTCCTGCTGCGAACTTTACATTCTAGGTTCCCTAACCTTGAGCAGTTGAGGTCATTTGTTTTGATGGCTCTCAGTTCTTGATCTGTTTTGTAAACAAAGTATTGACCATTAATGCTGGCAAGCTACTTACCCTTGCAGCATTAAAACTAATTAAGTTGCCCGCAAAGTCTGAAATTCCATTCTTAGGCTAGTCCTGATGTGTGACAAGATATGTCCCTACAAAGGGGAAGATATATGCTAACATATGTAAACTAACACAATAAAAGGTGTAATTAAGGATGAATTACAAAGATCACCATGTTGTCCAAACCTAGCAATATACATACATTCTTTTTTAATCTTCATATGGATGAATGTATGGGAATATTAATAGCCTTGAAAATCATCTCCTGCACGCAAAATTTTTCCAATTTAAATTCCCTAACTACTCTTGTTTTGCTGACCTAGGCCTTGGCTACACTTGCAAGTCTGCAGCGCTGTGAGTTCAGCTGTGTAGGGAAAGCGCTGCAGTGTGGCCACACTGACAGCTACCAGCGCTGCAGTGTGGCCACATTTGCAGCATTTGCAGCGATGTTGGGAGTGGTGCATTATGGGCAGCTATCCCAGCGTTCAAGTGGCTGCAACATGCTTTTCAAAAGAGGGGAGTGGGGTGGAGTGTAACAGGGAGCATGGGGGAGACAGAGAGAGTGGATTTTTGGAGCCGACACTGTGTGAGCTCCCTGCCTTGCAAATTCTAAGGACTGGAAGATACACAGCACCAACCTTCAATCATTTTAAAAGTTTCGACCCCTTCCCCCACCCCTCTCTTATTCACTAAATGCAAATAACCTTCAGACCAGATAAGCAGCTGCTCCAAAACGGACTCTCCCCTCCCTCCCCCCCGCTGTGTTGCTTCTCTCCTCAAGCAAACACTAGCTGTGAACATTTCCAAAAGAATCCCCCTGCCTGCCTCTGCTCGAGCAAACAGGAGCTGTGTTTGTTTTTTAGATAAGCAGCTCCGGGAGCCCGGAGTTCACAACAAAACAGCAGAGTGGCTGAACAGGCATTCTGGGATACCTCCGAATACCTTGGAGGCCAATTACAGCGCTTTTGGTGGCCACACTTGCGGAGCAGCACTGCATCACCAGTGCTGCAATCTTATACCCCAGGCAGAGCAGGAGTACAGCCAGCACTGCAGCTAGGGAGATGCAGTGCTGTATGTGCCTTGCAAATGTGGACGGTGAGTAAGTTGCAGCGCTGTAAATCCACCACCAGCACTGCAACTCTCCAGTATAGCCAAGCCCCTAGATTCAATTTTAATCTTTTATGGGCTCTTTGTTTTAGATTCTCACCTACTTAAACATAAACTCAGAATAGCACATCTTATTTTGGAATGAATTTACTACAGATATAGAATGGCTTCTAAAATCACACTTTCATTTGTCTTTGTGTTACAGTTTCAGTGTTGCATTTCATGCAGCTTTTAGCTTTCTGCTGTTAGTTTATACTAAACATTTTCTAACCATAAATACAGTTAGTTATTGTTAAAGCACATAGAATCTAATAGATTATTTATTCTGTTGTATTGAGATGGCTACCATGCCCATAACCTGTTGACACTCACAGCTGCACAGATTAAAATTCAGCCTTGTGAAGAGGGCCAGCATGACGCCTGTGAGTGACAGATGTGATGTTTTGGAAGCAGGGAATATTCACACTATTACACACTATTATATTGAGATGTGACAGATGCTATGTGTGACAGGTTCCCCCTGGGGTGCCACCTGGAACTGGCGTACCACTGAACCCTCTGACCCACCAGCCTGGTCTCCCTTTCACAGTGTGCTGCTGTTACAAGTTGCAAAGCCCTCCAAGCTTGCACCTTCACCAGCATTCACACCCAGGTAGGAACACACCCAGCTACAGTCACATACAGGCTCTCTAACCACCAGCCTCCCAGCCTAGGACCCCAGAGCAGTACCTTCCTGCCCTGCTCAAATCTGGCCAGTATATGGGTTTAATACCCGGTCTGCCTCTCCCTCAATGTGAAGAGGACCAGAAACCTTAGTCAAACGCACACTGGTTTGGATTAAAACAAAAAATAAGTTTATTAACTACAGAAGGATATAGATTTTAAGTGATTACAGGGGGTCCCTGATATACATCTCCCCCTTATCCATCGTTTCACGTGTCTGTCACTCGTCAATAGGGGAACGTGTTCCAATTCATGTCGGTCCCCATCCGCCTATCCGTCATTTGCAACTTGCTTCACTTTTTGTGTTGCTTTTCTGTGGGTGCTTAGCACTCACCAGCAGCTAGCACTTCCTATCTGCCAGTTGAAACCCTTGCTTGCCTACCACAGTGAAAATCCAAAAGCAATGAGGAGACGTCAAATCTCGTCTCCTCATAATTTGGAAGTCAAAAAGAAAGGACTGGATAACACACAATATTTTCCGTGAGTGATTTGTAGACCATGCTGTCCCTGAATTTAAGGCTTACTGTCAGAAGGAAAATTTGGCCTTTAAGATTCTCCTTCTGCTGGATAATGCACATGCCCACAAACTGGAGTATGAAGCCCTCTGCCTGAACATCAAGGTCCTATTTTTGCCACCCAAGCACCACATCATTGCTGCAGCCTATGGACCAGGGTGTAATGGCCACATTCAAGGCTTATTACCTACGGAGGATGTTCTCCATGCTGATTAAGGAGATGGCAGGTGAAGTAAAAGCCCAGCGTAAAGGAGTTTTGGAAGTCTTACAACATCTTGAACGGGGTGGAAAACATTGAAGCGTCATGAGAAGAGCTCACTTCACAATGTATGAACAGCGTTTGGCACCATGCATGGCCACATGCTGTTCACAGATTTGTGAGATTTGATGCCATTCCTGCTCTCTCCATCAAGAAATCATCAAGTTGGCAAAGGATGTCGGCTTCAAGGTGGTAGAGGAGGATGATGTAGAGGAGTTGTTGGAGTCTCACACTGAGCAATTGACATATGAGGAACTGAGTGAGCTGGACCAAGAATGGATATCGAAAGAAAGCAAGAACAATGATGAAGATGACATAGGGCAAGAAGCCAGGAGTCTGACAACAAAAAATCTCTCCTGTTTCTTTGGATTGCTGGATGATATGATGGAAATCATATAGACTGGTGATCCTTTTCGTGAATGCTCTGCGAAAGTCTCTAGGGTTCTCAATGATGCAGTGGCTTGCTACAGGGAGATCTATCATTCAAAGATTCATGCAGGAGAGCATACATTGATAAAATCCGTTTTAGGACTTCTGAAACCGAAAATCCAGCCCAAGAAAACCCAGCCACCACTCCTACCTAAGTTAAGCGTAATTGACACTGTTTTATATTATTGTATTTACTGTATTAAAATGTTCTGTGTGTTTGAACGGTGTTCGTATGGTTCTGCTTTATTTTATTCAAAGTATTACGTGTAAAATGTGTACTATATAACCTCTCATTGTAAAAAGGCACATTGTTTAGGTGAAAAGAGCATTGTCATAGGTGAGTGTGGCGACACTGTGAATGCATCTCCCTCTTATTCCATTATTTCTTATGGGGAAAAATTCCCCGGTATCAGTTGTTTCAGTATCCGTCGCCCTTTTCATGAATGCAACCCAGACGTATACTAGGGACTCCCTGTATAATTGATAGCAAACAGATCAAAGCAGATTACCTAGTAAAAAAACTAAACCGCAAATTTAGTTTTACATACTAGATAGGTAGGATATGAATTAGCAAATTACCTTCCTGAGTGATAAATAGGCTGGCAGAGTCTAAAGACACAAGCTGCCTTTGCTTTGCAGCTTGGGTTTCCCAGGTTTTCGTACACAGGCTAAAAATCCTTTTAGCCTGGGACCATCACTTCCCCCAGTTCCGTCTTTGTTTCTCAGGTATTTTCAGGTGTGTTGTAGGGAGAGTGAGGTACCCTTTTGATACCATTTCCCCCTTTTATATCTTCTCACTTGCTGGAAAGCTGGAAAGCTCTGTGACCTGGGTCTCACAGTTCCCGTTGTTTAGTTCTATCTCTGAGAGGTTTCTTTTGTATGCAGTTCCTGGAGTAATCTTTGTGCTTGTGTGCATTTCCTCAATAAGCCATTAACACTGTTTGGCCTTTTTACTGTTGTGCCTTAAAGGTTGCTTGTGGGTATTTTCAAATTCACAACATTTTTCAGTAACACATATAAAGCTAAACTTCATAACTTCCCATACAATGATTTCACATACAATCCAATACCATTTTAATTAATGCAAATGACTAATGTGGGTAACAAATGTATGGCAGTTTTGGCTCCTGGGGAAACAGCATATACTGATTTGGCCTGTTTCAAGAGGGTTGGCAGTCAAAGAAACTGAAATAGTATGAAGACTGCCCTGGTCCAGGAAGAGAGGTCTACCACAATTCTGGGCAACTGTACCTGTATTCCCCCTCCATGGTCCAGCAAGGGCAACCACTCTAGGCCACCAGCTCCTCATCTGTTATCTCTCTTGGGCAGAGTTTTGTATCTCCTTCCCTCTTACCTTGGGTTTTTCCATGCTTCATAGTTTCCAGCCTACACTGTGAGCTCCCCAGCAAGATAGACTGCCTAAGCAGGACTGCTTTGCTTTCTCCTCAGAGGCTATAAACAGCATAATTGCGCACAGTTACCACACAGCCCTTTCTAGGCAACCACATTTATTCTTAAAGTGAAAGCATTACAGAGAAAATATATTAAAAACAATAGACAAATGTACACATGTGCTAATAAGCTGACCAAAGATCATCCCCTCAGTTCCAACAAGGGCAGTAGGAATCAGTCTTTCAAATCCTACCAAGGGGGTTTTCTGTGGTTCCAAGATCATAACAGCTGTTAGCTCAGAACAAGCACTCCTAAGACTCTGTGAACCACTCCTTTATGCAGTTTAAACCTTTGATCTTGGGACCAGAGGAACAGGTAATCGACAGACAATCACCCCCTCCTCAGAGAATAGCTTCAAGGGGCTGGTGACGGGGGGGTGGGGAGGGAGCAGTTTGCATACATATTCCTCCTAGATATTTCCCAGGAAGTCCACTGAACACACATTGTGCCAAAAGTTCATTCTTGTCTGCCACATCATTTAATATAGTTCTTTGATCAATCAGGTCCAAAATAATACATAATGTTTGTATTTAATTTAATACAAATATACTTAATTCAATAAGATGTGCCAAAGATTTTGCAGGAAATTGCCATAACTCTCACAAGACCAATCTCTCGCAATTCAAGAACTGACGTGAAACTGTGACCAAGAGAGGCAGGCCCTGTGGAAACGGCCTGAAGTTCTCTAATCTGCTAGGGTCTCCATGTGGAAGATAGGTGACTGCCTAGTAAAGAAAGATGTGAATATAAGCTGTTTATTGCTTTTAAGATAAGATTTCACTGCAATGCCTTTGTTCTGAATAAATAGTACTCTGTGAGAGATGGCTAGTCACTAGTTAACCCTGTCATTGCCCATGAGAGAACAGGACTAAAATTAGATCTGCCAAGATAATCAAGATGAATTGCAAAAGTCTGTAGCCTAGGTCTAGCGGGAGAGCATCATGGAGTTCCCTCAAGGAGGCCATGAAGGGGTCAGAGGTGCAGTTACTTTGGGAACTGTGACAGTATGCTTCAGTTAAATCCTGCTGAAAACCTAGTTTAACCCTTTTAAGTGAGATTTAAGTTGTTTATATGTCTTTTATTGGCCCTCTGCCCTGCAACCCCATGTGACAACAAAAAGTTTTGGGGATCCTTTCCCTTGAGTATTGGGATAATTTTCCACATTCCATAAAGAAAGGGAGGGGGGTTGCACCCCACTTAAGGTGTTCCTGCCCCCCTCCTCGCCCCCCAAAAGGTGGCAACATCCACAATTGATCATATTTGCCGCAATTGTTCAGATGGGAAGAAGAGCACCAAATCCTAGTACTGCTCTAAAAGCAAAGAGAGAGTTGGGATCGAGGGCATGAAAATGATAATGTGCGTGCTTCATGGTAAGCTCACTGTCAAATCTGAATATTTGAATCAAATGAATCTACTTCATAAGAGTAAGTTTCTTTTGCAGGGTGCCTGTGTGCACATCACAGATTTGATATAATCTATGTCTCTCTGCTTAAATACATCTGTGTGTGAAGTGCTGTGTGCACACCAATAACTACTTTGTGCCCAACTGTCAGTCAGATGAAACTGCTTAGTTGCTTTTATTCATCTCTGATGTCTTATGCTTTGTCTTCACTGCTAAAAAAAAGGTGCGTGTTTACTAGGGCTGTCGATTAATCACAGTTAACTCATGCGATTAACTCAAAAAATTAATTGCGATTAATTGCAGTTTTCATCGCATTGTTAAACAATAGACTGCAAACTGAAATTTATTAAATGTTTTGGATGTTTTTCTACATTTTCAAATATATTGATTTAAATTACAACACAGAATACAAAGTGTACAGCGCTCACTTTATATTATTATTTTTATTGCAAATATTTGCACTGTAAAAATGATAAACAAAGGAAATCGTATTTTTCAATTCACTTCATACAAATACCATAATGCGATCTCTTTATCATGATAGTGCAATTTACAAATGTAGGGTTTTTTTTGTTACATAACTTCACTCAAAACCAAAACAAAGTTTAGAGCCTACTAGTCCATTCAGTCCTACTTCTTGTTCAGCCAGTCGCTAAGACAAACAAGAAAATATTTATGGGAGATAATGCTGCCCACTTCTTATTTACAATGTCATCTGAAAGTGAGAACAGGCATTCACATGGCACTTTTGTAGCTGGCATTGCAGAGGACATGCTTCCATGCTGATGATGCTCATTAAAAAAAGTGTTAATTAAATGTTGACTGAACTCCTTTAGGGAGTATAATATGTCTCCTGCTCTGTTTTACCCACATTCTGCCATTTATTTCATATTATATTAGTCTCAGATGATGAGCCAGCATATGTTGTTCATTTTAAGAAAACTTTCACTGCAGATCTGACAAAACGCGAAGAAGGTACCAATGTGAGATTTCTAAAAATAGCTACAGCACTCGACCCAAGGTTTAAGAATCTGAAGTGCCTTCCAAAATCTGAGAGGGATGAGGTGTGGAGCTTGCTTTCAGAAGTCTTAAAAGAGCAGCAGGCCGATGTGGAAACTACAGAACCGGAGCCATCAAAAAAGAAAATCAGCCTTCTGCTGGTGGCATTTAACTCAGATGATGAAAGTGAACATGGATTGGTCTGCACTGCTTTGGATCATTATTGAACAGAACCTGTTATCAGCATGGATGCGTGTCCTTTGGAATGGCGGTTGAAGATGAAGATGAAGATATGAATTTTTAGCGTATCTGGCACGTAAATATCTTGTGATGCCAGCTACAACAATGCCATATGAACATCTGTTCTCACTTTCAGGTGACATTGTAAACAAGAAGTGGGCAGTATTTTTTGAGTTCAGCTTTCATGGTAAAGAGTTTGCACTACAGTACTTGTATGAGGTGAATTGAAAAATACTATTTCTTTTGTTTTTTACAGCATAAATATTTGTGATAAAAATAAATATAATGTGAGCAATGTACACTTTGTGATCTGTGTTATAATTGAAATCAATATATTTTAAAATGTAGAAAACATTGAAAAATATTTAAATAAATGGTATTCTATTACTGTTTAACAGTGCGATTAATCACAATTATTTTTTTTAATTGATTGACAGTTCTACTGTTTACCTCAGGTACACTGGCACATGTGAACTGTTCTGGGGTAAATACATTGTAGTAATGATGAGGCATTTTAGTTTTACTGAAAGGAAAACTATATGCCCACCTGAGTTTGATCTCGGTGAGTTTACCTCGAGGTAAAACTGAAGTGCTTTGCCATTACTCTGTCTGTAGTGCACGAGTGTGAGTTACCTTGGGGTAAAATCATACCTGTCCTTAGCAGTGAAGACAAGGCTACAGAAGGTGTCCCCTGAAACAGCTGTTGACATGACTATCAACTAAAGCGGAACAGTAAAGTGCATTTCCCATTCTGGTTAAGATGCTGATTTGTGACAGATATATTAAATATCATACTGAAAATGTTACAGACATAAGCAACTGGTTTTCAATAACTTTATAAAATCATGTTAATTCTTTAAAGTGATGCTATGGTAAATACAGGGAGCATTTTCCTCCTAGCATGTATACTGTAAAACTCACCTCCAGATTTATATATTCATTTATCTTTTCATGTTGTATTCAATTCCAAACTTGCATTAATCCATCTCAGATTTAAACTGTGGATAAAATTAAATGCATTATCCCATCAGTTCATTTTTGAATTATATATTAACTAAATTCTAAGCTACTGTAGTTGGGGTTGTAATTAACTATGACTGTGTGGTGCAGTGGTATAAGATAAGCAGCTATTTTGATTTTCCTGGTTAGGAATTCTTTCTTCGACAAACACCCTTTTGATGCTCATAGAATGTATTCCACCAACACTGGTGCCTGTAGTTGTTAATGTGCTTGCTGGAAATGTGATAAGATAGTTTCACTGGGGCACAGATCCCAAACAAAAAAATCATTTAGATGGGCAAATCATAAAAGTAAAGTAAGTGCTGCTTTGTGCCACATTTCTCTATATACTTACCATAGAACACCTATTCATTTTTGTGTGCCTAAAATGGAGTATCTGAACAGGGAAAGAAGGCAAAACATGGAAGTCAAAGGTAGAGGTGTTTTACCAAAAAACAAAACAACCCTACTGGTTTCAAGGACATGTCAAAGCCCTGGGATGTTTTTGCAAGGGTTAGCAATCTTTGTGAAGATTTTTACATTCATATAGGTGTTCCCAAATTGTACAGAGCATCTGGTGGATTTTTGCTAGCTTCACCAGTGTCTTGTTGACTTTGAGCCAGATTCTCCAGGGCAATTAGTGCAAAGGGGCTGGATACTATCTGTAAATAGAGAGCAGAGAATGCTCTTGTGAAGACAAACTCTCTGCAGGCATAAACCCTGGCAACAACCCCCTCTTCCTTCAGAGCGGAGAGAGATGGTGGTAGAGGGGCATGCTGAAAGAGATGCTCTGCTTTATTGGTTCTTAACAAGTGTAAGGTCAATTAGGACCTCATGCCAGTGACATAAGTTAGAGCAGCTACTAAGCTGCACTCATTAACTGCTACTTGAGCTGGACTGGCACAGAATGAGGGAGATATAATTGGCTTCTAAAAGTTTCCCTTATACCTAGTGGAAGTCAATGCACAGAATCGAGCCTTTTGAATCTTGCAGTTGGATGGGACAGCAGTTTGAGCTTTTGTTTGGCTTGTTGGTCTTTGTAGACATACAGTGAAGGATATTCCAGGAACCGTTTGGGGTCTTATTCTATATGGTGCTTTCTTCCTCCTCCTGCTATTTTTCATGTGTGTGAGTTTGAAACATGGCTGTTATCAGGATAGTACTCAGAATTATTCCGTGCTTCTGACTGATCACTCTGCAGTGGTCTTAGTACTTCTGTCTTGAATAAATGAACCTTATTAATGGAAGGCACATCTAAAAAACACAGGCTTTCAGTGTTATTCCTCATTTATTCCAGCTCATGCATTTTCTGTTAACACTGACTCGATTGATCTTTTTTGTCACAAACAAAATCTCTTATGGTTGGATTACAGCAGAGTTCGATCTATCTGGGACTATAATCATCTTCTAGTGCTACCACTTCCTAATTACTTTCCAGATTTCAGGAAGTACTTTCACAGTATTATGAGGGCTATAGAGCTCACTTTGATAACCACTCAGTTAGACTATAGCAATGACTTGTCCTATGATCTCCCTGAAGAAGCTCTGCATGGGCTCCAGCTTGTGCACAGTGATATTACTCATATTTTAACTCACTCACAATAGACTGAAGTGAGTAACTGCAGCTATAAAGAAATTTTACTGACTCTCTGGGAAATATTAAATCACTCTGAAATTGGATAATGGCTTATAAAGCCGGGTGTAATTTAGGTCAGATGTCTGATGGGCTCAGCTCTGCATTCTGTGTTATGCTCTCAAGTAAAGATATTTTTAGACTGATAATGAACACCCCCTTTTGTTATATTCTTACATTTTCTTTCATAAGAAAGCAGTCCCATCCTACATGACAAACCGTCAAGATTTCTTAAAGATTTCATTTTGCCCTAACCACTAAAGAATACCACAATCTTCTCTAATTAAAGTTTACTCCAAAAAAGTTGAATGAAAGTAGAGCCTATACTGTTAAATGTTCAGTAAGCATTGGGGATGAGTGTCAAATTGTATGTGTGATAAACCAGATATATGGGGTCAAACTGAATTCATACAGTTGACTGGTTTTTAGTTTGTGAAGGGCTCTTCTTGAGGAGATTTTATAAGATGTTCACAGCACGAGACGTTTCTTTTGCCTAGTAAGGGATGTAAGGCTTTTCATGAGCCTTATTCTTATACAACTCCAACTGGGGTCACAAAAGTGGAGACAAGTCACAAGCCAGACTCTATATCACTGGTTCTGATCTACTTCCTTATGAGCTGTCTGGACCCAGCTACTATTTCTGAACGAAAGCTAAAATGTGGATTGTGTGCTAAAAAAAAATAGTCCTGGTTGGGATTTATAATTTATAATTCTGGTTGATAGATTTAATCCAATCTAATATCTTTCTTTTCTTAGTCCTGTTCTGATTCACATTTGTTTGTACTTTGGACTTTAAAAATACATCTGGATTGCTTTATATGAAAGGTGCTTTTATTCTTACCTTGTAGTGCCTTACATTATACAACTGACAAACACTGTGGACAAAGTTAGAAGAGACAGTGACTCTGGGAATCAATTCAAGTAATTAAGGAGTCTAGATGAACAAACTCAAACAAGTTTGTGAATGATACCAAGCAGGGAGATTTGCAAGCTCTTTGGGGGACTGGATTAGAAATTTAAAATAATCTTGACAAACTGGAGAAATGGTTTGAAATAAACAGGATGAAAGTCAGTAAGGACAAATGCAAAATACTGCACTTAGGAAGGAATAATCAGTTGCACAAATACAAAATGGGAAATGACTGCTTAGGAAGGAGTACTGCAGAAAAGGAGCTGGAGGTTATAGTGGATCACAAACTAACTATGAGTCGTCAATGTAATGCTGTTGCAAAAAAGTGAACATGGTTCTGGGATATATTAGCAAGAGTGTTGTAATCAAGATACAAGAAGTAATTCTTCTACTCTATTCAGCACTGATAAGGCCTCAGTGGGAGTACTATGTCCATTTCTGGGTACCACACTTCAGGGAAAATGTGGACAAATTGGAGAGAGTTTAGAGGACAGCAACAACAAGGATTAAAGATTAAAAAAAAATAGTTTTCTTTAGTCTGAAGAAGAGAAGACTGGGGTATGCGGGAGAGATATAGCAGTCTTCAAGTATGTAAACGTTTTTTATAAAGAGGATGGTGGAAATTTTTAAGAAGAGGTAAGACAAACATCTGTCAGGGATGGTCTAGATAATAATTAGTCCTGTCACAGTCCAGGGGATTGGACTTGATGACATAGTCCTACACTTCTGTGATTCTGTATATCCACTTTCTCATCTCTGTGCACCACTGGAGCAGTGCAGTGGGGTCAGAACACCCCAGAGAAGGCAGCCTCTAGATTCTGGTCCAAGCTCGCTGGTGTAGGAGCAGATTACTTAACTCCATTTCTCAGTTACTTGGTTTATAAAATAAGGATAATAGTGCTTATCCACCTGAACAGTGCCCTTGTGGATTCAAAGTCTTAATATTGATGCCAGTCATTTGGGATGAAATGCATAACATGCTCAAGTGATGATTGTGGCCATCACTTTAAAAAGTTACCATTTTCTGTAGCCATATAGTGGCTTTTGAAATAGTAGAGTTAGTTTTCATTCTAAGGATAGGGAAATACTGCAATCCCTAGCAAGCCTTGTACCCTTCTTGAAGTGTCAGATTGAAAAGGAAAACAAAATATAGAATTAACATGACATCTGCCGAACATCACCATTTGCTAATTCACTTGCTTTTTTCACATCCCATCTGATGCTACTCCTTATCTATTTAGATTATTAGGTCCTTGGAAAGAGCCTTGTCTCATATGTCTTTAAAATGCCTAGCACTTTTGGGCACTAATTAAATAATATCTCAACTATATTAAATGCAGAGTAACTGATTCAGAGAAGTACTTAAGCAAGTACTTAAGTGCATCCCTATTTAGGAAACCATATAAGCATGTTCTTAATAGAGCTGTCCAGAGAACAAGAGTTCCATTTCGTGGCAATTTTTGAGGTTGCAAAATAAATGTCTTAGTTTTCTAGGGCTGCAAAATCACAGTTTTGTCCAGTCTACCAACAAAAGTTAGAAACTCATTTATGATGCCTTATTATGCCAAAATACCTTCCTTTGAGATGCATGTTTCTGTGTGCTGCACTTCCTAGTGCCTCTCAGCTTTCCTTCCATTTGTGACTTGAGCAGAAGATGTCAAGAGGATGACTTTAGTGTAAAAAGACATTTGAAAATGAAGTGTAAGTGACAGCCTTTGAAGTACTTTCTTAGATTGGCTGCAGTCTTACCACAGGCAGGCCAGAGCACACTTGAGACACACTAGGATCACACCTGGCATAGCTGAGAAGAAGCCCAAATCTAAATGCCTGAGAGATCTGGGGAAAAAAATCTTAATTTTGAAAGGAGTAGGTTTCTAAGAGTCTCTTTGGAAAGAGAGCTGAAGTGATTGAGCGTCATGTTTAGCTTTTAAATGGGTCCAGGCCATCTAACCCTTGTAATCTTTACATTTGAGTTTTGCTGTACTTTTGTAAGTTCTTCCAAAAGTTTGCAAATTAAGATAATTTAAAGTGTTCTGTGACAGTTTTGCGCTTTTTGCAAAACAGATCACTTTAAACTTTGTAGTACAATGTTTAGTGAAGTGTTTTTAGCATGCACAGAAACATATTCATGGAACCAGAAACGAAGTTCTTTCCATATTATATTTGGAAATGCAGATAAATTAAGAAACTAATTAAAGTGCGGCTATGTTGGCCATGGTTCAGTAGGTTCCCTAGGAAAAAAAGCCCTTTTTTCAATCATTTAAAAAAGTGACCTTAAACAGGAGAGATGCATTTTAACCAATTTGTAAGCAAAAACATACTGCAATAATTACATGCATGAAATTATTCCCTTGATTTTTCCAACTTATTTTATTACGTTTATTAAGTTCAAACACATAGCCTTTGCAAATTCTTGCTCATTTTGAATACTTGAAAACTGATTATAACTGAAGAATTTATACAGTGACCTTTAGGTGAAATTTGGCCTTATGCAAAGACCCAGCATAAGGCTTATGCAGCACTTAAATCCCACTATGGCCTCAGTGGAAAATCAGGAGATAGATGCCCAAGATTAATGTACAAATTGAATTTTTCATGGTCATGTTTATAACTAATCTGATTTGTATAAAATGAATGGATCTGATGTTGATAAAAAACAACATTTAAAAATACCTCACATCATTGGCCTTGGATTTCATTTTGCCTTTGGATTGAAGACTGTCTTCTCTTTTTGTTGGGGCTCTAGCTGAGATCCCTCTTTGTCCCAGATCCTAGCAAGCGGTCCCTCATGGCCATCCACTAGGACTGCTGTAAGCCTTTGTGCTCTGGATCCCCTGGGGTGTATTAAGTTTCTAGAGTCTCAGCAGGCTACAGCACTGGTTCCTCCCTTGGCCTCTCTGGCACATTTCCTGGGCACAATCAGTCTGCTACTCCTGTTCAGAAATGATGCCCCTCAGCCCACTTGCTCTAGGCCCTCAGGACCCAGCGCTGACCCCTGAGATACTCCAACATACCCTTCTCTCAGAACTTCACCCAAAAGCGTAAAGCTTCTGGTTTACAGAACTCCCTCAGGAGCACACAGTAGCATGCTACATACTGGGTGACCTCTCTCTCCTGGACTGGACCCCTTACTAGCAGACCAGCTTCTGACCTTCTAAAACATTCAACCTTGTCTCGAGTGATACCTTTGCCAGCTTCCCCATTGGAGCACAAACCCCTGCCAGGTGAATTTGTTGCCAAGGTGACTCCCTCCCTGCTAAACCAATTTTTCTGTGCAAGGACCAGTCTTTTATCTAGACAATTGCCTTTTGGATGTTACACCTGACAACCCTGTTAATACATCCCAGAATGATATTAGTGATTTTTTGCAATTGCATCACAGTGTTGACTCATATTCAATTTGTAATTCACTATTACCCCAGAATCCTTTTGAGCAATACTACCACCTAGGCAGTAATTTCCCACTGTGTAGCTGTGCATTTGATTTTTCCTTCCTTAGTGTAGTACTTTGCACTTCTCTTTATTAAGTTTCACCTGCATGAGATATCATGACCCAACCATGCTGCTTTCCCATGTAGTCCAACCTTTATTCAAGAGGGGGTGGTGAAACTAATAAAAGTCATTAGCAAGTGAATGGCCCTTGGCTGGTAGTCTCCATTGTCCTGCTTGGGCAAGATTATTCATTTGTTGATGGTCCTTATTAACTGTCCGGGATTCAGGAACAGTGTAATTGTAGTCCTCTCAGTCCCAGGATATGACAGAGATCAGGTGCATGAGATAATCTTTTACTGGACCAACTTCTATTAGTGAGAGAGATGAGATGGAAGTTGGCTCAATAAAAGATAATACCTCATCCACCTAGTCCCCCCATTCAGGAACAGACAGTTGCTTGCCAGTCCCCCTCTCCATAACACAAGAGGGATGATGCAAGGATACACTGAAAGACAACAAAAAAACAGGTCATAAAATCAAAATGGATTTTGTAACTTCATAGTCATAGACAGATCCCCAAACCACCACATTTGGTGTCTCTCAAGCAGCCCTCTTAGAACAATGTGTTAGTTTAGAGGCCTTCCCTGGGGACTGCACCTTGGCATGGTGGGAAGGCTTGTGTGTTCCAGTGACCATGAGAGCTATGCCAATGGGAGGTTTAACACCTGGTAGGGGCACTAAAGCTGTACAAAGCGAAAGATAGGGACCAATGAAAAACAATCCACTAGTCCTCTAGATTAGGGGTTAAGGGACAGGCAACCTATCCTCAACAGTGACAGACAAACTACCCTCAAACAAAAGTTAAGATACAGAAACACAACAAGGCAATCATTCCAGCAAATGGTGTGATGGACAGCAATGGCAGAACCTTGTTTGTGCCCTAAGTGAACATCTAAAAGTGCAGGAAAGATTCAGATTGCAATGGATAGTGGGAGTAGCTGGAGTATGCAGCATAGTCTGTTGAAAATCTATAGGCCATCATAAAATAATGAAGACTATTTTCACTTTATATTTTGTACATTTTTGTATAAATATTATGAATAGCTTGTTTTGGTAAAATAAATGTTTATTTGTACTGAAATTTAAAACCAGCCTTTAAAATACACATTGTTATGTTGGCAGTGCTTTGTAAGGATACTACATACAAAGCTATGCTCCATAAGTATTTTTCAGCTACTCATGTCCACCAAACATATGTGTGTCAGAGCTTTCCATTTTTTATTTTGCTTTCTTTTTTGTGGGATGTAGTGTAAGGGCTCTTAGTCATCAACTGATTTTATTTTCCCAATATACTGATGTAAACATTTTCTTTCCTCTTAGTTCTCAAAGACCTTTTTGCCAGGTGCCTATTCTATTATTTTGACCAACCCTGACACTCACAGTTAATTAAGAGATAATGTCAATGGAATAGAAAGCTGTCACAAGAGAGTGGTCTCCCACAGTTACAGTGCTGTACTTAATGCTGAGGCATTTATTAAAAATAAACATAGAAGAGAAGCCAAGACATTTCTTTCTGAGTCGGAGACATTTATCCTGTGACAGCACTAGGTTCCAATGACCTTATTCTTGCTAATCCAAGTGATTAATTATGTGGATTTTTCCCCTGTCTCATGCATATTGCTGCAGCAGAGATAGAGAGCTTCTTGCTTCCAGATTAATGAAAGGCTGCATTGTGTGTGTCTTATGGAGGGACTTGTGCATCTCAATTGCCCCTAATCACTGCCTGAATATGAGAGTTATATTAACTCTCCATCTACTGGAAGAGATGGACCCTAAATACCTATCCTGCTCAGAGCTATAAAATACATTTCCTCCTCTTTTTAATGTAATCTACAATCTCTCTTAGAATTTTAGTGTCAAATCCAAATTACGGAGCAGTTTAGATGATATGGTGATGGGTGCAAGAGGACAGGTGCTACAGAAAGCTCTAATGTAGATAAATCATTCTGTTTTACTCACTGACTTATTTATTTTTTTACTTGCTCTGGTGTGACCTTCAGTTACAATAATGTTTCCTCTTTCCTACCCTGGGAACATAGGAACTGCATACTGCTTCAGAGGAAGGTATAAAACTTCCACACTGCATAACTGCAAAGAGGTATGTCCACAGGGGAAATTTTTCTTTAACCCCAAACTCTCTTGATTATTTTAAAAGGCATATTTAGCTGATAGAGAAGGCTATATATTCTTTGTAACTTTTCTCTATCTCACAGAGCTACAAATATTCATATAAATGAATAGTCTTTTTTTCCTCTCTGTAATTACTGTGTTTTCTTACTTTACCTGATAAACATTGAATCATAAGACTGAAAAGGACCTTGAGAGGTCATCTAGTCCAGTCCCCTACAATCTTTTCAGTCTTCCCTCATAGGTCATGTTTTCTAGGCCTTTAATCATTTTTGTTGCTCTTCTCTGGACTTTCTCCAGTTTGTCCACATCTCTCCTGAAATGTAGTGCCCAGAACTGGACACAATACTCCAGTTGAAGCCTAATCAGCACGGAGTAGAGCGAAATAATTACTTCTCATGTCTTGCTTATAACTCTCCTGCTAATACATCCCGATACTGTCTGGTTCCCAGTCATATTGGCCTCTCCTCTCACTAGGATTCCCCATCTCTACTTTAAGTAACTTTTAAATTATAAATTCTAGTACCTCCTCATTTCATTTCCAGGGCTCTACCTAGCCAGAGTGATGTCATATGTTTAGACAGTTGATCTTCTATGCATGTCATTCATCTCTGGTCAGCCAGGGATCTATTTGCCCCATACATTGGATGAGCAGGGTTGTAACTTAGCACTGAGCATACACTAGATCCACATTTTCATACCATCTGTTTAAAAACATACTGAGCAAAACACGAGAAAGCATCCAGCAGGAAACTCCCTTGCCCTGACAGGATGATATATGAGGTAGCCTAATAAGATTTTTCTATCTATAGGCTCAGCCTTGTTGTTTCAAGGCCTTTTCACATATGACACTACCAACTTATATTCCAATTTCTTTTTTAATTGTGTCTTTCCATATTCATTCTCCATTAATTTCATGTTTCACTCATTTCTTATTCTCTGCATACACTCACTCCTCTAGCTCTCCTATTTTTGGATATGTGTAGCAGGATTTCATACCTCTTTACCACAGGAAGCTATCCAATCTTCTTGATTACCTCTTGTATTTCTTCCCTGTTTGTTTTCTTGTCTCTGGTGCATAATCTTACTGCATATGCCCTTTCATCAGTTTTTACTTGTATTTTAAATACGCTGATCTCTGTAAACCCTCTTTGTTTCCTTTTAGCTTAAACATTATTCTGCTGTCTCTCTCTATTTTTTGTTCCTGCTGATACTCACTACTGCATCTGGTGAAAGTATGTATTGCAAATAACATAACTTGATTCATTCAGTTCTTTTTCTCTGTTTGTGAATCATTCACAAGAAATGATCCTGATCATTGCCAGTTTTGTATAAGACTTCCCTGAATAGTTTAGAGTCTAGACAAACATTTTCTAGCCTGTCGGTTATTTACAAACGGTTTACTTTGACTATCAGAAATTCAGAGGGTGTAATTAGTCATCTAAATCATTGCCAGCTGGCCTCTACCCTTCAAAAATCAGTCCCCCCAAATTAATGAAATTAGTTTAAAAATGAGATTTTAAAAATAATAATTCATTTTGAATTCTTTTTATTTGCCTTCTGGTTTCTGAGCCTTTTGGGTGCACTCACCTCACATTTTGAACCTTTCCTTTACAGCCCTGAGGGCTGGAAGCTTTTTTTTAAAATGGAAACTTAGATTTTCTTGCAATTTTTTGATTCCAGGAGAAGGGGCTTTAATACACTGGCAACGAGGACTGCCTAAGCAGCAGCCGGTGCAGCTGACCCCGTCCTGGAGGCAGCTGGAGTGGCAGCGGGGAGAGAGACGGAGCAGCTGCTGCTTGGCGGCCCCCGGCAGCTGGTGCTGCTAGCTCCTCCCAGAGCAGTGGCCCCACAGATCTCTCCCAGAGCAGCAACCCTCCAGACCCACCCCCCAAAAGCAATGGCCTTCCCACCCCACTACTCCCTGAGTAACAGCCTCCCGGGAATCACCCAGAGCAGCACCTCCCGAGCAGCGGTGCCCTGGGGGCCTCCCAGCTAAGATTTAGTCAGAGTATTTATAGTAACGAGTCATGGACAGGTCACAGGGCTGTGAATTTTTGCTTATTGCCTGTGACCTGTCCATGACTTTTATTAAAAATACCCATTACTAAATTGTAGCCTTACTTATGTGTACTTTTCTTAATGTAGTTGAGATACTGCTACTTATGGCTCAGTTCTACTGTGACCAACACCCAGGGTAACTCATTGTATTGAATGGAGTTGGACCATATTTAGGCCATGCTAGAATTTGGCACTTAGTTACTTGAACTTTATAATTATTTGCTTATTTCTCTCCTCCCCAACCCCATCCCTTTGTGTGTATATATTTGTACAGGGATCTTTTAGTTTACAATGTGTGACCAACACCCTTACCAGCACTTCTCTCCTGCTTGAGCCTTCTGCTTCTCCCTTTGTGTTCACTTGCCATACTTTGATGGCAACACAAATTACTGAGAGCACTATTTCTGTCCATGCGCCTTGAATGAGACTGTAGATTCTAGAATCTCTTTACAGTTCAGCATCTCTCCTTGGGTTGTGAGGTTTTCTTTTTGTGGGAGATGTCTGAGTGAAATTACCCATAGCAGCAAGATTTATTAAAGACAGCAAGAACATGGAAGATATAATTTGCTTAGCATATCTAGGTTCACAGTTCTCCTAAGATAAGGCAATTAGTTACAGAGACAAAAAGAAGAGTGCATAGCTCACACCTCTTGAAAGCAAATTCCTCTATTAATTGCCTGCCCAGAGCAGCACAACTCTCTGCTCTGTTTGCAAAGATCTTTCTTATGAAGTCCTCCCCCATCCTGGGCCACTATCCTTGCTTTAAAAAAACAGTTTTCTGCACCTCCCACAATAGGATTTATTTAGGAAATGGACCACTGAATATACAAAGACACTTAACATTGATTAATGGCTGCCTTTCAAAGGCTTAATGGCCTATCTTAGATACCACTATTTACAGACCACCTTGGCTGCTTATTCACAGTTTTGGTCAAGCCTATTGTATCTAAGCTAGGCCATTAAGCAAGTTATTTTCCTTTTGTCATGAACTATGAATTATGGGAAGGTCCCCAGATGTGGTGGCCACACTGTTCTGACTTCTCTCGTCTCCGCTTTGTCTCCTTTTCTAATCTTCATTTGTTTTACCCCTCTTCTCCATAGAACAGACATCTCCCCCTGGCTTATTGCTGCCAGCTTCACACTTCTTCAGTCCACACTCCCTCTGTCCAATCTCTCTTTCCACCCACCTCTCCATTTGCTCTTAATGTTTTCAACGAACAGCCTCCCACATGTCTTGTATAAGCAGCTTCCACAGTTTTCAGCAGCAATGTCCACAATACGTTAGCCAAAATGCTTGTTTCTATCCAAACTATGTTGAAATGGCAGACAGAAAAGGAAAAGCTAAAAGATGCTTAGATTTATAAAAGCCTAAAAACAATGTATCAGAGGGGTAGCCGTGTTAGTCTGTTAGTCTATAAGGTGCCACAGGATTCTTTGCTGCTAAAAACAATGTGTTCAAGATGCCAATCCTACAGTACAGACCTAGGTAAAGTTTCCAGTGAAAGTATTGAGAGTTTTGTCTATGTAAGGACTATAGCGGTAGTTCTCAAACTTTTTTACTGGTGACCCCTTTCACACAGCAAGCCTCTGAGGGTGACCCCCCTTATAAATTAAAAAGACATATAAATAAAAATATTTATATATTTATTATAAATGCTGGAGGCAAAGCAGGGTTTGGAGTGGAGGTTGACAGTTCACGACCCCCCCATGTAACAGCATCGTGACCCCTGAGGGGTCCCGACCCCTAGTTTGAGAACCCCTGTACTATAGGATCTTCCAAAAGTAATATATCCATATGTCGTACAGCCTGGTAAAGCTCCCTCTGCTGGACATTTACCAGGCTGCTGTTTGGGTCTCACCAAACTGGGCCCTTGTGCTTTTCAGCTTTCCTTAGTTTGAGTAGGCTGCAGCATTGTCTCTTTTCTTGGCCTCTCTGACACCCTTTTGAGGCACAGACCACAGTCCAGCTTCCCTAGACCCAAGGACCAGGATTAACATCTCAGACTCCTCTGTAGCTTAAGCACACCCTTTTCCAGAGCTCCAGGCTTGTGGGTGCACTGGGTTTACAGTTCCTCTTTAGGGACATGTGATAGCGAATGCAAGCAAACACACAAGCTTTGTCAGGGTTCCCCTAATCAATCGCTCTTTATTTAGATAGCACAAGAAATATGGAGATCTAGAAAAAATAATAAACACCTGTACACATTTCCCTGCCTTAATTTCCTTACCACCTCTAAAGGAGACTGGATCCCCTTTCCTGCATGTAGCTTCTCCTCCCAATCATGGAATCTCTCTCTCTCTCTCCTATGAAGCTAGTTTCATAGATAAAGCCAGAATGGACCACATCTAGGTCCCATTCCCCTCTGAGCTCCCAGGGGACCCCTCCTTCTGCCCACAGCTCCCAGTCCCCCTCCATGCCCCTACAGCTCCCAGAAGGACCCTCCCTCTGCCCCACAGGCCCCAGTCTGCCAGTTCTCAGGGTCTGCATTCTCCCCAATTCTCAGGGTGTCCCTCATGTCTTCGAGGTCCTACTCCTGCATGGCACACTCTGACCCCCCAGTTCCCTGTGCTCCCCAGCTCTCTGGGGCTCCCCCTTTTCTTACTCATCTCAAAGGGACGTGTTAGTGCTGGGGGTTGGGGATATTTCGGGAGCCAACCTTCCATTATCACCACCCACCCTAGCTACCTTCAGTGCACTCGAGCATTTTAATCTCCCCCTCCCGCAATAACCCTCTTCCCTGGGGAGGGGCACTTGAATATTGGGGGTGCTCAGTATTGGGGTGGGGAGAGATCTGGACCCCCCATTTCACTGTGTCTCTGGCATCCCCACACCAATGTGATTCTGTCTGTACACCTCTGGTTCCCTCCCTCATTTCTGGGGCTCTCAGGTCACCATGCTCCTCTGCCACCATAGCCCTCTGATGCCTTCCTATCACTGTGCCTCCCCTTGAGCTGCTGGCCCTCTGGGGATCTGGCAGAGAAGCTGGATGCCATACTGAGTGGGAGAGTTTGGGAGGTGCAGGAGAGATATGATTTTGTCCCACAAGCTGCTTTCCCTGTCAGCGTGGAAGACTGCGTACTGCATTGTCTGGCTGTCCTGCTCAATGACCACATGAAGGGGGTCCCTGTAGCACTGGCTGGGGGAGTCAAAGTGATTGTTGTGGGGTTTCGTACAATGCTCATCACCGTGGCATCCAGATGTGAGTCACTGCAGGGCAAGACTGGCTCTATGTGAGGGTGACGTAGTCAAGGGGTGCTGTGGTTAAGAGGCAAGAATCAGTGTGGGCCTGGAGTGTGAGGTCATGGAAAGGAGTTTGGGGCAATGAGGGGTGGAGGGAGAGGCAGTGGGGGCTGGGGTGATGGGGATGGGATGCAGAGCCTGGGAAGGCACTGGGGGCTAGGGGCTCCAAAATACAAGTTTGCCCAGGATGCTGTTTTCCCTCAGGCTGGCCCCGCAGGCCAAGCTCCAGCTTCTGGCCTGGCAGAGGAGTGGAGTCTTAGAGAGAAGAGGAAGGGCAGGAGGCCAAGTCTGTGGCAAAAAGTGGGAGGGCTATGGCCTCTTGGGCCCACCGTTCTGGTGCCCCTATACCTAAAATCTCCTTTGAAAGTGAATAAAATAAGCAATTGTAGGGGGAATTGTTTGTTCAATTCTATGCTCCAGCTAACAACATAATAGACAATAACATTTCAGCTGGCTTCAGTGCTTTCGTGGTTTGGACAATCAGCTGATCCACAGAGAACTGCTGACAACTCTCTAAGGAGCTGCTGCTCATTTACCCTCTGGGTCAATTATACGCCTAATAAGAAGGGTAGAAAGAAATGCAGCCTTGTTTAGCTCTGATTTTAATTATATTTTTTTCTGTCATCCACTGCCACATTGTACTGGGATGTTGTGTCATAAAAGACCAATTACATCAGATTGTCTCAATTACAGACCTGGATTTATGGAAAAAGGAGAAAAGGCCTCAGGAAAGGACAGAGACAGCAATATATGATTAGATTGAGAATCTGGAGATGTGATCCTGTTGTTGTGTATTTAGAAACTTGAGAAAAATGTATCTAAAGCATAAGGGAATCCAGTAAATTGCTGATCATGTCTTTGCAGATTATCATTTTGGCCTTAAAGCATTAATGTAAGACATCTTGTTCATTGACTTCAGTATTTGAACATTTAAATTTAGTAAACAAGGAGATATCATTTTGGGGCCTGTGAGCAGACAGCAGGTGTTACTGCATTGCCAGCATTTCATAAAGTGCAGTGAACTCATATGCATGGGTCCATATGCTACTGCACAGAAAATTAAAATCAAGGGAACTTTTTGAGCTACATTGGTCTTCATAGTCACTGTTGAAAAGAGAGAGCTGGAAAAACCTGATTCATGAGAAATGTTAGGTGAAGCATATTCAGGAAATTGTTGTTAAGACTCTTTCTCCTTAAAGAGATAAGTGGACTGATGCTCCGTTCTGATCAAACTCTGCTCAGCCCAGGAATGGGGATGTCTAAAGAGGAGTGAAGGTAGCATCAGTCCGCTTTTGTGCTTCCCACATTCTAGGTCCATCTGTTTTGGCTGGTGCAAGTTATAGTAGCAAAGGGGTTGTCCAGCCAGAGTGCATGCCCCTTTCCCTGGCCACACCTTCTGCCAGGAACTGCAGGAGGTAGCATAGATCTGCAATGCCAAATACACACTACCAGGAGATTCCCACCTAGCCAGATATATGGGCTTTCAGCTCCTTTGCACCCACAGAGGGGTCATATCATAACAGAGAATTGTGCTACAGAGTAGTTTTGGTCCACTTGATGCAGGGTGAAGCTAAGTTTATTTAAGGAAACCAACACTCCCAAACATGAGAAAAGAAGACAATACCTATAAAATGCCAAAGAACAGGCCGAAACTAACTCATGGCACACTTGTTTGAGTTTGTGATCTTATTTTGAATTGTTTTTTATCATCAGATTTTGGTTCATTCAGAGGTGAGGAGTAGCCCTATATATAGCTGTGGAGAACAGAACTGTGTTTTCAAAAGTTTAGACAGCTTAATATCCACATCGGCAAGATGCACATGGACGGTTCACAGAACTCTGCCAACCATAGGTGCCGACTTCTACTGGTGCAGGTGGGTGCTCGACCCCCTTCTGCCCCCGGTCCTACCCCGACTCCATCCTGTCCCCTTCCACTCCCATTCCAAACCCTTTCCCAAAGTCCCCACCCAACTCTGCCCCATCTCTGCCCCTATTCCGACTCCTGCCCCAGCCCTGCCTCTTCCCTGCCTCCTCCCCTGAGCGTGCCATGTTCCTGCTCTTCCCCTCTCCCTCCCAGAGCTTGCTGCAGCTATTTGGTGGTGGCAAGCACTGGGAGGTAGGCGGAGGAGCAGGGATGTGGCACACTCGGAGGAGGTGAGGCGAGGTGGGGTAGGGGATGTGGAGAGCTTGGCTGCTGGTGGGTGCAGAGCACCCACTAATTTCTCCCCGTGGCTGCTCCATTCCCGGAGCACCCATGGAGTCGGCACCTATGCTGCCAACTCTACAGAAGAATGGTAAACCTAACTTACTTTCTATGCCATGCAAGGAACTTTAAGAATTTAATTAAATTGGATATTTTGAATAGATATGATTCTCTTTCAGATGATGATAGAATTCTAACATCTTCCTTATGTATTTCTTATGTTTGTACCGAAACAGTGTTAAAAAGTTCAGTTTTATGATGAGTCTGTGCATGCAATAGGAAAATGTGTTACTAAAGATGAGTGATGGGGCTTAGTCCCATACAGATGCTGAAGATTTCTTACTACTAGGTAAGTTCCCTTTTATTTCATAGGCGGAAATAGCTGCACCTTTTTGCCCTCTCGATCCCATTTTAATAATTTACAAGCCTGATTTTTCACACTTGCTGAGTATCATTAACTTCTTCACACTTGCTGAGTATCATTAACTTCTTCTTTGAGTACTGTCCCTATGGGTGCTTCACTGTAGGTGTGTCTGTGCCCCCCCGCACTGCTGAGCAGAGAATTTTGGTAGCAGTCTGTCCTGCCTGCATATGTGCTGCTTCTCACTTGCCAGGAGGCTAGCCAGCCTATGTGGACATTCCCTCCTCAGTTGCTTCTCAATCACTCTTGGCTAGAGACAGAGCTAATAGCTGGCCATTCATGGATTGTTAGTTCCCTTTGTAAATTTTAGTTTCCCTTGAAGCCTTTTTCCTTTGTTGCCGCCTTTGTTTTTTTGTTGGCCATGCCAAAAAAATAAAAAAAAAGAAAAAAAAAAGAAAAGAAAGAAGAAACACCCCCTGCACTCACCCCACCCCCCAGCTATGCCTGGCTCTCCAGGCTTCAGACAGCTCCTCATTTGCAAGAGATCTATCTTAGACACTGGTGGACACTCACAGTTCATTTGCTGCCTGAGATAAAAGCACAATCCACGAAAGTGTGGTTGATGCTAGCAACTAAAACCCAGGTCCAGGAAAGACAGAGATAAGGTTGAAAGTCCTGCTCGTGGAGTTGGCCTTTTAACCTCTAGAATCCTGGCGAGAACTCTCACTGCAACGTTCTACTTCGAAGGCAGGTGATCCCAAGGAGATGAGCCACTCACTCAGGACCACCAAGAAAAGGTCTGAGAGTCATAGAATCATAGAATATCAGGGTTGGAAGGGACCTCAGGAGATCATCTAGTCCAACCCCCCGCTCAAAGCAGGACCAATCCCCAACTAAATCATTCCAGCCAGGGATTCATCAAGCCTGATCTTAAAAACCTCTAAGGAAGGAGATTCCACCACCTCCCTAGGTAACCCATTTCAGTGCTTCACCGCCCTCCTAGTGAAAAAGTTTTTCTTGATATCCAACCTAAATCTCCTCCACTGCAACTTGAGACCATTACTCCTTGTTCTGTCATCTGGTACCACTGAGAACAGTGTAGATCCATCCTCTTTGGAACCCCCTTTCAGGTAGTTGAAAGCAGCTATCAAATCCCCCCTCATTCTTCTGTTCTGCAGACTAAACAATTCCAGTTCCCTCAGCCTCTCCTCATAAGTCATGTGCTCCAGCCCCCTAATAATTTTTGTTGCCCCCCACTGAACTCTTTCCAAATTTCCACATCCTTCTTGTAGTGTGGGGCCCAAAACTGGACACAGTACTCCAGATGAGGCCTCACCAATATCGACTAGAAGGGAATGATCACATCCCTCGATCTGCTGGCAGTGCCCCTACTTATACAGCTCAAAATGCCATTAGCCTTTTTGGCAACAAGGGCACACTGTTGACTCATATCCAGCTTCTCGTTCACTGTAACCCCTAGGTCCTTTTCTGCAGAACTGCCTCCTAGCCATTCAGTCTCTAGTCTGTAACAGTGAATGGGATTCTTCCATCCTAAGTGCAGGACTCTGCACTTGTCCTTTTTGTGCCTCATCAGATTTCTTTTGGCCCAATCCTCTGATTTGGCTACATCCCTCTGTATGCTATCCCTACCCTCCAGTGTATCTACCACTCCTCCAAGTTTAGTGTCATCTGCAAACTTGCTGAGAGTGCAGTCCACATCATCCTCCAGATCATTAATGAAGATATTGAACAAAACCGGCCCCAAGACCCACCCTTGGGGCACTCCGCTTGATACCAGCTGCCAACTAGACATGGAACCATTGATCACTACCCATTGAGCCAGACGAACTAGCCAGTTTTCTAATCACCTTATAATGCATTCATCCAGCCCATATTTCTTTAACTTGCTAGCAAGAATACTGTGGGAGACTGTATCAAAAGCTTTGCTAAAGTCAAGGAATAACACATCTACTGTTTTCCCCTCATCCACAGACCCAGTTATCTCCTCATAGAAGGCAATTAGGTTAGTCAGGCATGACTTGCCCTTGGTGAATCCATGCTGACTGTTCCTGATCACTTTTCTATCCTCTAAGTACTTCAGAATTGATTCCTTGAGGACCTGTTCCATGATTTTTCCAGGGACTGAGGTGAGGCTGACTGGCCTGTAGTTCCACAGATCCTCCTCCTTCGCTTTTTAAAAGATGGGCACTACAATAGCCGTTTTATAGTCATCTGGGACCTCCCTGGATCACCATGAGTTTTCAAAGATAATGGCCAATGGCTCTGCAATCACATCCGCCAACTCCGTTAGCACCCTCGGATGCAGCGCATCTGGCCCCATGGACTCATAGCAAACTGTGATTGAGCTTTAAATGATCTCCGGCTCCATCAGTATAATTGGTACCGATGGCGTCAAAGCTGCCTGAAGCTGGTACCCAGGGCATGAATGGCACCGAGCTGACAAATCAGGTTGGTCTTCCCAAAGACCTGATGGGCATGGGCAAAGAAGTACTTGGGTAGGGTGTGAAAGGCATGGAAGATCCGCCCCGGGGAAGGCAGCACAGATATCGGCCCCAGCCCCGTGCAAATGGCACCGATGGACTGTATGGCCAGGTCTGCATCTCTGACTCCACCAGTACCGACACCATCCACATCACTGGATTTCCAGTGCATGACAGATTTCTCTGGTCTGACGCACCGGACTCACCCCCACTCAATACAGGGGCCCCAGTACTGAGTTCTCCCAGAGCACTGAACTCGGTGACATCTCCCTGCCACATACCGCCTTTCTCATCATCTGAGTTGGAGAGTGAGCAAGAGGACTTGGGTTTCCACTACTCTTCTTACCCGCCATATGGAACCCAATTTCACTGTGAGTACCAGGCATATCGTCCATCTGATCCTCAGCCTCCATGATTTGACCAACTGTGGTACCAGCTGCTAGACCCCTCAATGGCCATACAGGGACCCTTAGCAGGCCCAGAGGCAACAAGGCTCCCAATCCCCTAGTGTGGCATACCTAGAGGCAAGGAGGCACCCTCCTTCAGCTGCGACTTTGAAGACTTTGGAACCTCCTGAGCAGCCAGGGGAGGAATTTGGGGTGGAGGCAGAGGAGGACACTCCTCAAGCTCATTTCTCATTTGTTCTCACCAGAAAAGGTAGTGATGCCTCCTCCGCCATTCATAGCTGATGATTTTAAATCATTCCAGAGCCTAGGTCAGAGGGTGGTAGAAGCCTTGAAAATACACTTACAGGAAGCCTCACCACAAATTGGTAGACATTTTACACTCTTCCACCTCTTCTAGAGTGGCCCTCCCAGTCAAGGAGGCACTCCCGGATCCTCCCAAAGTCATATGGCAGACACCTGCATCCATCCCACCAACATGCAAGCAGGCGGACAAAAAGTATTATGTGCCAGCAAAGGACATGCAATTTTTATTTTCCCACCCACCTCCCAATTCCGTCATTGTGGAGGTGGTTAATTCTAGGGGCCCTCAGCACCAGTTTAAATCCACCCTATATGACTAACATGGGAAACGTCTGAACCTGGGCATCAGCCACCCTCCAGTCCTGTGTGGCAAGTTACCAGACCTTGCTGGCAAAATACAGCTACCAGGATTATACAAAACTTGGTTCTTGTATTGAACAGCTTCTGGACTCCCATAAAGATCAATTCAAGGCCATAATCAACGAGGGCCAACTGATGCCTGAAATGTCCCTCCAGTCCACAGTAGACATGGCTGACATGGTGTCACACTCAATTTCCACAGTCACTGTTTTCAGCAAGGTTCTGTGGCTGCATTTGTCCAGCTTCCCTAAAAAGGTCCAAACCACACTGGAGGAACTTCCTTTTGAGGGGATGAAGTTATTCTCCAAAAAGACCAACACATCTCTTCACATGTTGAAGGATTCGTGGGTGACTCTAGGATCCCAAGCGATATACACATTAGCCTACAAGTGAAAATACGCCCTAAGCCACTGTTTAAATCCCGATCGTCACAATACATGTCTCAGCTCTTGTCACAAAGAGTTTATGAGCTGCAGAGGAAGAAGCTGACAAGTTTTGATGGGGTAGTTGAAGCACCTGTAAGCCACTTCCATGCCCCTCAAGCTGGAAGACCTCACTCGCCCTTTCAGAGACCGCCTTACCCTGTTTCGCAGCACTTGGGATATGCTATCCATTTCTCCTTCCTACCCTCCCCAAACACCTTTCTCTCTCCCTCTTCAGGGACCTTTCTAGTGAGAGTCTACTACATCAAGAGGTAAACCCTCTATTCAGTGTTGGAGCTACAGATCCTGTGCCCATATATCTGAGGCAAAGGCTTCTACTCTCGCTACTTCCTGTTACCAAAGAAAAAGTGAGATTGAAGACCCATACTGGACCTCAGAGTGCTCAACAAATACAGAATTTCAAGATAATCACCGTATCAGTGATCATTCCAACCTTAGAGGAAGGAGATTGGTTCTGGACCCTTGACTTTCAAGATGCATACATCCACTTTTCCATCATACCAAGTCACAAGCATTATATCAGATTCATGCTGCACTGGGCCCAATACCATTACCGAGTACTTCCTTTTGGCCTCACATCAGCCCTCAGGGTATTCTCCAAGGTCCTTTCGTTAGTGGCAGACCACTTATGCTCTCAAGGCATCGTGATTTACCCTTACCAGGGCATGGTCCTTCACAGAGGCCCAACGAGTCACTCAGGCCACACAGGACCTGTTTTTGAATCTGAGCCTATAGATCAATGAACAAAAATCAATTTTAACACTGGTACAGAGACTAAAAAACTAATGGGAGCCGACCTCGACTCCATTCAGGCAAAGGGGCTCCTCCCACATCAGATTTCTCAGTTTCTTCTCATTGATAGAGACAGTACAATCCAGCCCACAGATTTCGGCCAGACATTGCCTCCTGCGTCTGGGGCACATGGCCATGGGCGCATTGGTCATTGCTCATGCCAGATTACCCATGAAATGCCTCCAAGCATGGTTCAGTTGGGTTTACAAGCCAAACAGAGACAACATGAACAAACGTATATCGATGCCCACCAGGGTCAAGCAATCCATGGGCTGGTGGAAGGACCTGGTAAACGTATGGGAATTCCATTTGCTCAGTCTTCCCCATCTCTACTCCTGACCACTGATGCATTCCCTCATAGGATATGATGTACATCTCAATGGTAACACAATACAGGGCAAATGGTCTCCAGCAGAGACATGCCTCCACATCAACCTGCTCAAGCATAGAGCAGTAAGAAATGGTTGTGCTCACTTCCTCTCAAAGACACGCACACAAGGGTCATGACAGACAACCTGGCCTGCATTTATTACATAAACTGACAGGTAGGCACCAGGTCTCGCTCCTTTTGCATAGAGGCATTTAAACTATGAAACTGGTGCATCTCCCATGATGTCTTAATATCAGCGGCTACCTACTGGGAATACACAATACGATGTCCAACAGTCTCAGCCACAAATTCCCCCACGACCATAAATGGGGGAGATAGTCAGTGATACTACACAACATGTTTCGACAATGGGGGATGCCGGCAATAGACCTATTTGCTACTTACCAGAACAAGAAATGTCAATAGTACTGTTCCATGGTGGGGATCAGATGACACTCCATCGGAGATGCTCTCCTCCTTCCTTTTGACAAGGGCCTTCTTTGTGCTTTCCTCCCATTCCCTCTATTACTGAAGGTCCAGTTGCAAATAAGAAGAGAGAGAGCAAACGTCATATTGATTGCTCCCACCTGACCCAGGCAGATGTGGTACCCTTACCTGTCACAGCTATCATTATGTCCACCAATAACTCTCACAACACTCCTTACCTCCTGTTGCAGAATGAGAGATGCACTGTCCATCCCAATATGTGGATTCTGTGACTCAGAGTATGGATCCTTCATGGTTCCAGCACATAGAGACATCTTGCTCAGAGGAGGTACAAGAGGTGCTATTATACAGTAGAAAGGGACCTACTCATACCTACCTTCAGAAATGGAAGAGGTTCCAGATCTGGTGCCAGCCCAAGGATATCACCTCTACTGCAACTATTCTACTGGTTGTCCTAGACTACCTGTTGACTTTAAAGAAATCGTGTCTCTCTATTAGCTCACTGAAGATTCATCTAGCAGCAATTGCTACAGGTAGAAGGATACTCAGTCAGCTCCCACCCAGATACAAAGAGTTTCCGTAAGGGCATAGCAAACCTTTTCCCATAACCCAAGCTCCCCATTCTCCTATGGGACCTCAACCTAATGTTAAGGACTGACTAGACTGCCAATTGAACCAGTGGCCACTTGTTCACTAACTCACCTTTCCATGAAGATGGCATTCCTCATCGCCATCACCGCTGCCAGAAGGATAGGGGAAACAACAGGTTTGATGGTGCATCCTCCTTTTAATGTGTTCTTCCCTGACAAGGTCACACTTAGACCACATCCCAAAGTTCACCCCCCAGATGACTTCTGCATTTCACATGAATCAGCTTATTCAACTTCCAGCCTTTTATCCCACAGCCTTGGCCTTCTATTTGGACAGGCAAAGGCCTTTAGAAAATCTCCAAGACTTTTCCTCTCCATTGCAGATAGGTCTAAAGGTACTGCAGTCTCAGCTCAGAGGCTAAGTAGGTCTCAGCTGTATTAAACTCTGTTACCAATTGTGTAATGTAGCACCCCCATCTTCAGTACACACACAAGGTTTCCTTGTTTGTCACCTTCTCCAACAGTATCCCTATATTGGAAACCTGTAGAGCAGCTACCTAGGCATCTGCGCATACCTTGGCAGAACATTATGCCATCCTGGGGGATTCAGCTGCAAATGCCAAATTCGTGCCACAGTACTATATCTATATCAGACTTAATTCCCAAGTCCCAGCCTCCGGTGATTTCCTACAGTAGAGTACCGATAGGGGCACTACTCAAAGAAGTTACTCACCTTGTGCAGTAACGATGGTTCTTCGAGATGTTTGTCCCTATAAGTGCTCCACGACCCACCCTTCTCCCCTCTACTTTGAAATTCTAGTAGTTGACTCGGCAGTAGAGAAGGAACTGAGGAGGGAATGCCCAAGGCGAGAAGCAGTGCATATGCGGGTGGGACAGACCAAGATTCTCTGATGAACAGTGCGGGGGTATAGAGACACCTACAGTGGATCTCCCATAGGGGGACACAGCTAGAAGAACCATTGTTACTGCACAAAGTAAGTAACTTCTCCAACTGGAGTTTTGGGTGCACAACACCTTTGCAAATCAGGCCACTCCTGTTCATCTCTTAAGACAGTTATAAATCATGGCTCAAAGAACAGTTATCAATAGGTTTGCTATCAAACTGGGAGGATATATCTAGTGGGGTCCCACAGAGATCTGTCTTTGGTGTAGTATTTGATATTTTCATTACTTGATAATGGAACAGGGAGTGTGTTTATACGATTTGTGAATGACAAACTGTAGGGGTTGCTGGCATTTTGGAGGACAGGACTAGAATTCAAAAGGACCTACACAAATTGGATAATTAGACTGAAATCAAGAAATCAAAGCCAAGTGCAAAGTACTACACCGAGAAAGGAAAACAAATCAAATGCACAAGTAGAAAATGCGGAATAATAGCTAGATGGTAGTACTGCTAAAATTACATGGGCATTAGAGTGGATCACAAATGAATATGAATCAGCAGTGTGATGCAGTTGCAAAAAAGGCTAATATAATTCTGGGGTATATTAACAGGAATGTTGCATGTAGGACATGGAGGTAATTGTCCCAGTGTAGTTGGTACAGGTGAGGCTTCAGCTGGAGTATAGTGTCCAGTTTTGGGAATCACACCTTAAGAAAGATGAGGCCAAATTGGAGAGAGTCCAGAGGCAAGCCACAAAAATGATAAAAGGCTTAAAAAACCTGACCTGTGAGGAAAGGTTAAAAAAACTGGGTGTATTTAGTACTGAGAAAAGAAGACTGGGGGGGGACTTGGTATGTCTTCAACTATGTTAAGGGCTGTTATGAAGAGGATAGTGATCAATTGTTCTCCATGTCCACTGAAGGCAGGACAAGAAGTCACGGGCTTAATCTACAGGAAGGGAGATTTAGGCTAGATATTAGGAAATAACTCCCTAATTATAAGGATAGTTGAGTCCTGAAATAGGCTTCGATGAGAGGTTGTAGAATCTCCATCACTGGAGGTTTATAAGAACAGGTTAGCCAAACACCTGTCAGGAGTGGTCTAGGAGGTATACTTGGTCCTGCCTAAGCATGGGAGGGTGGGGGCAGGGGAAAAAATACATGATCTCTCAAGGTCCCTTCCAGCTCTACATTTCTATAAGAACAATGTTGTGCTCTGGGAAGTGCTGCTGCCCTTGTCACAGTGTAGCTTATCCATATGGATTCCATGTTCGTATCTGGATTCCTTCAAGAACAATTGACTTATATTAATTGTAGAGGTTGCTGGTGCTGCTGAGTGGAGCAAACAAGATTCCAGCCAAAATGGAGTTCCTGCTCTTTGCAGTGTATTAGAGGGCGTGGGGGAGGAAGAGCACGGATGCTCAGGCAATATACTATATAATTATTACACTCCTCCTTTTTCCTGCACCTTAGCTTAACTCTTTGCTGAAGCACTTGCCAGAATTCTGACTTTTCAAAAAGTAGTACACAGAGTTAAACCTTGGGGCTATTGTATGTAAAACCTTGATAAATGAATGGTAATAGATCCTAGTCAATTTCTAGTCAATTTCCATATTTTCTATACTTTAGGACACATCAAAACACATTCCCCTCTGATCTTCTCTCAGAGATGATTTCTCAGTGTTTATGGTGTGACCATAGTATGCAGGGTTACCTGCATTCTTCAGAGCTTGAGAAATGGCAGTGTCTCAGTCCTTTCAAACACTCCAGAACCCTGTCAACTAACAAACAGTCTGGGGATCTCCACAACTTGCAGCATTCCAGCCCTGGGTTAATAGCTAAGGTCCTCTTAGTTGCTGGTGAAACTGAGGTCTCTAGCCCATATTCAAAGTGGCACAGCTATTGGAATAATCATTTAAAATACCCACTTTCTGGATCTCTCTAAGGCTCTCACTTGATAGCACACTATAGTCTCCCTATACGCCCAGCTACATTGGGCAAGAATTAACAAACCCTCACTTCACCAACTGCTGCTCCATTCTTTCTCTTTAACTGAGCCGGATACTGACTTTGTAAAGGGAAATCATGGCTCATCAGTCTATAAAAATTCTTTGAGGATGTCAACAAGCATGTGGACAAGGGTGGTCCAGTTCATACAGTGTACAGGGACTTTCAGAAGGTCTTTGACAAGTTTCATACCAAAGACTCTTAAGCAAAGTAAGTAGTCGTGAGATAAGAGGGAAGGTCCTCTTTTGGATCAGGAATACATGGTCAGTTTTACAGTGGAGGCAGGTAAGTGGTGGGGTCCCCCAAGGATCCATACTAGGACTTGTGCTGTTCACTATGTACCCAAATGATCTGGAAAAAGGGGGGATAAACAGTGAATTGGAAAATTTGCACATGATACTAAATTACTAAAGATAAGTCTAAAGCTGACTGCTAAGAGTTACAAAGGGTTGTCACGAAAATAGGTGACTAGGCAATAAAATGGCAGATGAAATTCAATGTTGACAAGTGCACAATAATGCTTATTGGAAAATGTAATACCAACAATACATAAAAATCTATGGATTCTAAATTTGGATCAAGAAAGATCTTTGAGTCATTCTGGATAGTTCTCTGAAAAATCTGCTAAATTAGTCTTAAAAGCTAACAGAATGTTAGGAACCATTAGGAAAGGGATTTATATTAAGACAAAAAAATATCACAATGCCACCATATAAATCCATGGTATGCACACCCCTGGAATGCTGTGTGCAGTTTTGGTTGCCCCATCTCAAAAAAGATATATTAGAATTGTAAAAGGTACAGAAAAGGGCAACAAAAATGATATAAGGTATGGGACAGTTTCCATACAAGGAGAGATTAGTAAGACTGGGGCTGTTCATCTTGGAAAAGAGACGACTGAAGGGGGATGTGAGACAGGTCTATAAAATGATGAATAGTGTGGAGAAAGTGAAAAAAGAAGTGTTTACCCCTGAACATAACAGAAGGGCCAGGGGTCACCCAATGAAATTAATAAGGAACAGGTTTAAAACAAACAAAAGAACATCCTTCTTCACACAGTACACAATCAACCTGTGGAACTTATAGCCGGGGATGTAGTGAAGGCCAGAAGTATAACTGGGTTCAAAAAAAGAATTAGATGAGTTTGTGGATGATAGGTCCATCAGTGGCTATTAGCCAAGATGGACAGGGACACAACCCCATGCTCTGGGTGTCCCTAAACCTCTGAGTGACAGAAGCTGGGACTGGACAATGTCATTCAATAATTGTCCTGTTCTGTTAATTTCCGCTGAAGGATCTGGCACCGGCCATTGTTGGAAGAGAGGATCCTGGGTTAGATGGCCATTCTCATGTTCTTAGTCCTATGTCAGCAGCCACTGAGTCCATTGCTGTTTTTAACTCCTCTCTTTATAAACTTCTATCCCTCTGCTCCTGCTCTTTTCTCTTTGGTTGGTTCAAAGGGTGAACTAGAGTATGACCTGCCACGTGGGGTGTCCCCAATAAAAGCTTCCTCTACAGCCTCAGAACATCTACTGAGCATGTCCAGTAGCTACCACAGCCTGTTCTGGGTCTTTCTGAGTTGTTCTGCTGTGCCCTCTGCACAGGTACAAAGACAGAGTTTCCAGCTAAGACCAAGTTAAGTTGACTCAGGTAAGTCTCTCAGGGGTATGAAAATGCCACTCCCCTGACCCAGAGCAACTTAGTTAAGATGACCTAATTCCCCAGTGTAGATAGCGCTAGGTCAACGGAAGAATTATTCTGTCAACCTAGTGACCACCTGTCAGGGAGATGGATTAACTACACTGACGGGAGAACCCATCCCTTGCTGTAATGAGTGTCTACACTGAAGCATTACAGCAGTGTATCTGCAGCTGTGCCACTGTAGCATTTGAAGAGTAGACTAGCCCTGACATCCATGTCCTCTCCTCACTGCTTTGCTTCCACTCCCCTAGAGAAACAAAGTCAAATGCTGCAGTATAAAGCATATTGGTTACAAAAGCACTGACCTCGTGCTAAACATTTCTAGTAAAGATTCTCTTCTGCAATCACCCCCATTCTCACAAAGCAATTATTTTCTCTTGACTACTATTTCTATTTGAAATTTAAAATTTCAGCTATTTATGCACAAAAATGCCTTAGGTTATTTTTTTTCTAGAAAGGAGCAGTATATTTTATCCTACACACTAAACTCAGAGAGCTGAACAGATTTCGTTCAAAGTCCCAAAAACAACAGGAACAAAAAATAAGAGTAAATAAAAACATCTTAACTCAAACCAAAAAACTCAGCTACCTTTTGGTTGAAGTCAGCTATGGAAGGGAAATTTAGGAGAAGGGAATGGACACATTATTATAATTGCTCTGTTTTTTATGAGAGACTGAATTATAGTTTTGGCTGATGTGAAAGATATAAAGTCACCTCATCAGTTTTCAGATACAGAAATACTATGAGTTACAGGTTTGTCCCTCTTAATTCTCATTTTGGGGGTTTTTAACTAGCAAATCTAGGATGCTACAATAGATGATGTATATATACACAAGTGCACAAACTGGTTACATGCATATGACTGATTGATACCAAATACTTTAGGCAAGCAAGAATCTAAGATCTTGTCTCTCTAGCAAAGTGGTCAGCTTCATTTTCCATCTTTCTAACTGTAGGGTCATCTCTGAACGATGAAACAAAAATGCTAGTCCATTGTAACATCCTCCATTCATTCTAGTACAGCAGTAGTTTTCCAGGTAAACTAGAAAGAACAACAGTTTATCAGTGAACCTAATCTCAGGTGCAACTAGGGTTGCCTGGAGTCTCCAGGAATTAAAGATTAATCTTTAATTAAATATTATATCATGTGATGAAACCTCCAGGAATACATCCAACCAAAATTGGCAACCCTAGGTGCAACACATATCCTTCATATGTGGATATTGTGAAAGAATATTGTCTCACGCTGATGCATAAGGCCAGATTCATCATTACAGACTGGCTGCTTTGTGCCACCCCGGTGAGGCAAGCTAGTGATCACTCTGCACAGCAGCGAGTTAAATCAGCACTATGGCTTCTCTGCCTTTCTGTAGGATCACCAAGCAGCCAAAGCAGTGAATCTGTCCCAAAGTTTCAGTGACTGCACTAGGTGGGGCCTGCCTTCTTTGCCAGTATTTCCTCCATTCCTAGTGCTTGCTGAAGACTTGAGATCAGAATTAGGCTCCATTTACACCAGTGCAGACTGCACTTACACTAGTGTATGTGAAATCAAGAACAGATCCCTGAATTTATAATATAATGTAGTAAATGAATAAAGTTCATTGTGATTGTATTTTCTGAAATGTATAGGGCTAGATTTTTATTTGGATTATATGCCTGCACAGGAGAGTGAGAGGGAGTCAAACTCCCATTATGTCCCTGTGTGAGCTGCCCAGAACATGGGTCTGGGTAAGTAGGAGTAAGCAGGTACTGCCTGCCCACATACTCCCCACTCATGTGCTCCAGAGCAAGCTGAGCCAGAACAGGGGGTGTTGTAGTTTGCTATTAGCAGAACTCAAATTGTGACTCAGAGTCACAATACCTCCTGGGACTACTTCTGCCATGATGCAGCGTATATACCACCCCTTGCTTAGAGCTGTGCTTGATGGCCCAGTCTATCCTATAGACACTGTAATTAGAAGAAATGTTGCTGTAAATTTATTGCTTATCTGTGTGCATAAAGCATCCATAAATGGAAGAAAAAAACATTTGTAATATTGCTAGGCATTGCCTGGTGGTACAGTATGCTGATTATGTCATCTCTTGATAATATGAGACATTGACAATCCTAGATCAACAGCACTTTGTTTTGCTTTTGCAAATAATTTTTCAAATTCATCCTTATTTTGAGGCTAATCCTGGAAGTTCTGTTTCACCATTTAAAAATGGCTATTATCCCCAGCTAGTCCATTGCAATGCAAGGTAGTCCCAGAGGACCCTTTCTTCTCACACGAAGCTGCTTCAGGAATGTTAAGTGACATGATGAACTAAATCCGGCAAAGTGTAAACAGGAATATTTGCATCTCCTGGTGTGTTGCAGTCTTTTATGCCATCCAGATATCCAAAATATATAAAGTTTGTGGGAAATAATCACAGCATTAAGTCATTCAGTAGTAGTAAATCTGCAGAGAGGTATCATCTCAAACATTTTTTTACATGATGTTTTAGTAAGGTCACTTTTTTGAGAGATGGTGGTGCTGAAATACTATGAATGTTGTTTTTGTAGTTGTGCTCTGTAGAAGAGTGACTCACCAGCTTGTGGCTGGACACAGCATTTCAGGACCTTCCTTCCCATCAGTGGCTTTATTTCTTAGCTATTCGGGCCCTGTGGTGGGCCAGTTCTCCTCATGGCTTGGCTGTCTGGCCAAGTCATGTGCAGTCTCATCCCCTCCCTGGCCACACTATAGCAGACCTTAAGGTGGCCATCCTGCAGCAAAAAAACTTCAGGACCAGACTTCAAAGAGAAACTGTTGAGCTTCAGTTCATCTGCAAATTTGACACCATCAGCTCAGGATTAAACAAAAACTGTGAATGGCTTGCCAACTACAAAACCAGTTTCTCCTCCCTTGGTTTTCACACCTCAACTGCTAGAACAGGGCCTCATCCTCCCTGATTGAACCTACTTCATTATCTCTAGCTTGCCTGCATATATATACCTGCCCCTGGAAATTTCCACTACATGCATCTGAGGAAGGGGGTATTCACCCACGAAAGCTCATACTCCAAAACGTCTGTTAGTCTATAAGGTGCCACAGGATTCTTTGCTGCTTTTACAGATCCAGACTAACACAGCTACCCCTCTGATACTCAAATAAACAGTGTCCAGTAAATACTAGTCTTCAATACCATATCTTCTGCCTCTCCTAGACTCTTCTTCAATCCCACTCTTCTTTCTGAGTAGCAGGCTCCCAGATTCTTCCCTGCATCCCCCAGCAGGAGACACAACCCCCAAATAAAACCAAATACATCTTAAGCTACTTCCATCTGACCTGGGCTTGAGCTTGTAGTCCCTCTATGTTCTCCACAGCTCACTGTTCCTCTTCGGGAACACTGACCCACAGAGCTACCTCCCTGGAGCCTTGCGCCTGTCTCATGGATCACCACAGGACTAGTTCCAACTCCATAACTTCCCTCTAGTCATTTTCCTACAGAAAGGGAATTCTGGGCCCCTTTTGTCCCAAATCTCTCCTTCCCTCACCAGTCACCCACTCACTCCCCAGAGCACCACTCCTTTTCTGAAACAGCCCTTCCCCTTCTGCATCTGATAAGTAATTGAGTCTGACACCCCTCCAGGTGCAATAAAGTGAGGTAGTGGAGCTTTCTGACTCTTGTTAACCCTTGTCTACCAATGTGAGGTTTATACATCCCATCACATGCCCTAACTTATAAGAACTGCAGGAATCTCGGTGGATGTACTGACACCAAAGTCAAGAATGCAGTTCAGCAGAACATCTAAGCACATGCTTAAAGTTAAGCATGGAGATGGACTGCTGAATCAGAGCTCTTGATAGTGCCTGGAAAAATCATGGAGCAGGTCCTCAAGGAATCAATTCTGAAGCACTCGGAGGAGAGGAAAGTGATAAGGAACAGTCAGCATGGATTCACCAAGGGCAAGTCATGCCTGACTAACCTAATTGCCTTCTATGAGGAGATAACAGGGCCTGTGGATGAGGGGAAAGCAGTGGATGTGTTATTCCTTGACTTCAGCAAGGCTTTTGATACAGTCTCCCACAGTATTTTTGCCAGCAAGTTAAAGAAGTGTGGGCTGGATAATTGGACTATAAGGTGGATAGAAAGCTGGCTAGATCGTTGGGCTCAACGGATAGTGATCAATGGCTCCATGTCTAGTTGGCACCAGTTTCAAGCGGAGTGCCCCAAGGATCGGTCCTGGGGCCGGTTTTGTTCAATATCTTCATTAATGATCTGTGGAATGGCATGGACTGCACTCTCAGCAAGTTTGCAGATGACACTAAACTGGGAAGAGTGGTAGATACGCTGGAGGGTAGGGATAGGATACAGAGGGACCTAGACAAATTAGGGGACTGGGCCAAAAGAAACCTGATGAGGTTCAGCAAGGACAAGTGCAGAGTCCTGCACTTAGGATGGAAGAATCCCATTCACTGTTACAGACTAGAGACTGAATGGCTAGGAGGCAATTCTGCAGAAAAGGACCTAGGGGTTACAGTGGACGAGAAGCTGGATATGAGTCAACAGTGTGCCCTTGTTGCCAAGAAGGCTAACGGCATTTTGGGCTGTATAAGTAGGGGCATTGCCAGCAGATTGTGGGATGTGATCATTCCCCTCCATTCGACATTGGTGAGGCCTCAGCTGGAGTACTGTTTCCAGTTTTGGGCCCCACACTACAAGAAGGATGTGGAAAAATTGGAAAGAGTCCAGGGGAGGGCAACAAAAATGATTAGGGGGCTGGAGCACATGACTTACGAGGAGAAGCTGAGGGAACTGGGATTGTTTAGTCTGCAGAAGAGAAGAATGAGGGGGGATTTGATAGCTACTTTCAACTACCTGAAAGGAGGTTCCAAAGCGGATGGATCTAGACTGTTCTCAGTGGTACCAGATGACAGAACAAGGAGTAATGGTCTCAAGTTGCAGTGGGGGAGGTTTAGGTTGGATGTTAGGAAAACTTTTTCACTCAGAGTGGTGAAGCATTGGAAAGGTTTACCTAGGGGGGTAGTGGAATCTCCTTCCTTAGAGGTTTTTAAGGTCAGACTTGAGAGAGCCCTGGCTGGAATGATTTAGTTGGGGATTGGTCCTGCTTTGAGCGGGGGATTGGACTAGATGACATCCTGAGGTCCCTTCCAACCCTGATATTCTATGATTCTATGCCTCTATAGTGATTTGCACAATGGAAATGCAACCGAGGACTAACTGCAAATGAGTTCCTGAGCACCAGTAAAACATCCACTCATACTAGCTCCATCAAAGCTAAAACACACAAGTCCCTTAAGAGGCACTCCTGCATTTGCAGCTCAATTAATACCTTTTTCGCTATGCCTCTTCCAGTCCTATTGATTTCTGTAAATCCTGCTCCCCGAAGTCCTCTAAGATGACATTATTGTGCAAGTAATTTAAGCAAAGGGTTTTTTCCTTCCGTTTCTTCAGTGTTAGTTGTTTAAATCTGCAACTACATCACAAACTTTGAATTGCTGATGTGTTTCATAAATGTCTTATGTCTTGCCAAGAACACTAGGTAAGCTAACTATGCACTGTTTTTTTCCAGGACCGCAGTTTAGATGATTCTAGCTTCTTGTCACTAATCGTGACAAGCACACAGCAGATTTCCCACAGGATTCAAGCACTGTGAGGTGCCTGAGCCTTAGTTTTAACAGAGCTCCATCTCTGTATCAAAGAGTGAACTGCACCACATCCATGAGCAAGAACAGCCTATATAATGAGTGGATTGCCAATAGACCCAGAGGGACTTTCATGACCACCTTTCCTTTGTTTGTGGTTATGTGGGGTGGAGGCCTTGAAACATTTTTCTATTGTAACATGGCATCATGACATGGGAGAGGTTGAGAACCATGGCCCTATATAATCTTATACAGAATCTTGCTGTTCTTCCTAACCTTATTATGCCAAATCTAACTGAGTGGACTTCAGATATCAGGCTGTCAGTCAGAGTGAAACACACATGAAAGATTAAAGGCTGCTTGACTACTGTCATGACTCAGCAAGGGATTGAAGGGGCAGGGGCATGTTGTCTTTTTCCAGCTGAAAGACACAAGAGGAAAGGTTTTTGGGGACTGCAGCTGGCGTTCATCAGGGAAATTGCTTTCTGTTACACTTCATGAGTTTTTCTGTGTTTGAGTAATAAATTGTGCCCTCAGACAAGGGCCTGAAACAGATGTGGGCATAACACTGATTCTTCCCAGGGCTGTTAAGAGAATCCACCCATGTATATTCCCTCTTAACCCCCACCTGAAAGTTCTATATAAAGTTCTGTTTTACTATGATTCAAGATTATAGCTGGTATTTTATGGAGGTGCATGAAGGACTTTTTCACAATAATCCCAAATGTGTGAACCATGTTTCTGTTGCCCCCAAAACCCACTATAGTTGCTTAAAACCCCTTCTGAATATTTGAATAAATAAATTGTCTGGTCATTCTTTGGAAGATGCTCGTGATGAAAATACCATTTCCCCGTAACCTTTTGGATAACATTTGTGATGAAGTGAAGGATAATATGGCTGCAACCTGGCACTGTTGCACATAGCAGAACATCAGGGTGTTAAGGATGCTATTCAAAAATAGTCCAGCATCCTTTGCAGACAGTTCTTGATGGGGCAGGTTCAAGTAGTTTCATTAGTGATTCTGGAGCACATGTGTCTGGGAGGTGAGAAGAAGAGATTTCAGTTGCTGAAAACAGAGAAGAGGCTGGAGGAGACAAATGACAAGATAATACAAGTGCAGAAGCATCTGAAAATGGGATGACCCAAGAGGATAATTAAAGTGCTAAAACCAGAGCACATGTCAATGGAGACAGTTTGTCTGGTAGTCATGATGCTGATTCTTTAATATGTTTCAATGGGGTGGGCTTGTCAGTCAGTCTGATTGTATAGTCCAGCATTGCTTGTCTTTTAACCTTTTCTTCTGTGGAGGTGGCATTTTCCTGAAGGCAGCATGAATTGAATTAAAAATAAATAGGCTGAAATCAGCCACGTACCTATTCCAAAGCCATGCTGGCAAAAATTTCCCCTTTAAAAAAGTTTCCTTATTTGGATAATAATAAAGATAATAAAGCACCTTTCTGAAAGCTCTAGGCAGCGTGCCATTATTTAGATACACATACCAGGTGAGAGTCTCCTACCAACCCAGTCTCCATATGCCTCCCTGTTGGTGTATGGGGACTGTAAACACTGCTCTGCTTGCAAGTCTCTTCTAAGGTAAGGGGGGTTTGCTAGGGATGAAAGGGCACATCTCCAATAGCACATTACACTAGGGAGAGACTGGGTCATTACCCAAGAGGCTGCTTTAAATTAGAACAAGCCCTGGGGCTGCTGTAATTTACACTGAGATCTCATCAGTTCCCAGCTAGCCTAGAATCCAGGCAGTGGAAAGGTGACATAAAACCATCCTTGCCCTCCTGCCTCTTGGGCTGCTTTTTCTATACTATGCTTTCAAGAGAGACATTGACAATAGTCCCCACAAATTATATAATCTGTCTCCCCAAAGAATATAACCATAAGCAAATTAGTCCAATCATAATAGCCAGCTGATGCTTCACTCTGTCTCAGAACCTATCCTTCAATAAATCCACCTTCCCCAAAGCCCTGAAAAAGAGCCGGGCTTCGCCACAAGCTGCAATATTGTTCAATCTGAGACAAAGCTCAGGCGGGCAGTAAAACCAAAGTTATTGTTTTAAGGGAAAGGCATTCATTATAAGAGAGTGTGTTTGTGCTAGAGGAAAAAAAATCAAACCATGTTATGAATGTGAATCCTTCCTGCATCTTCAAACATTGCTTAAGGCATGAACAAGGCTCTACCATCCCTGTCCTTTGCATGCAAGATTTGTAAAACCTAAATTTAAGTAAAATTCTTAAAAATAAACCTTACATGTTCTTTCTTTCATTCTTCCTTTGCTGCCATTTACTCTTTTCTGGATGGGGTGATTTGCTTGAAGTCCTCCATTCTTTTCTGTATAAGTAATCTTGAATCCTTGGGGAGCACTGCTACTTCAAGTAGTATTGTGGGCAAAAGGGTGATCACATTGGGTGACAGTGTAGCTTAGTGGATGTGGGACTTGGACAGCTTGGTTCTGCTACTGGCCTGCCTGGTAATTTTGGATGAGTCACTTTGCCGCTCTGTGCCGCAGTTTCCCCATCTGTAAAATGGGGATAATGATACTGCCCTCCTTTTGAAAGCTCTTTCAGGTCTACTGATGAAAAGTGCTACATAAGAGCTAGATGTTGTTTATTATTATTTATTTATTAATAATGAAGCAATCTCTGGAAATGCCAAGGCTGGTGTCCTGTTCTCAACCTGTCTTTCACTTGGCTAGTGAAATGAACAGTTAATAGTGCTGACAGTTAACTCTTCAGAGTAAATACCTCATTGAGATGAAGGTGAGGAATTCACACTTCTGGTTATAGCTGTTGTTTTACACTCTTAGCCTGTTACTCCTGATTACATTCGAAAAATTATTTTTTGAACCATAAGGGACAAATACTTTTATAATGCTCAGATTCTGATAGAGAGAGAAGTTCTCTTGTCATAATTTTCCTTTTTCTACACTCCATCCCATTCCAGATCTACCATTTCTTAATTACTAAAATGTGCCCTGGGCATACGAGAGTAGCGTTAAAAAGCAATCATGTATAGTAGTTAACTGACTATTCATTACATTATTCATAAAGTGGCTGAGGATGTCCCTACTAATTCAGGGTATCATCCTGCATACAATCCTGACAAAAGTGAGTAGCTCCTTTATCCACAGTGAAGCTATTGACGTGAGCCTATTCACATGGAACCAAGCCCTTAAATGCTAATGAACTTTCCATAGTTTGGGATGCCTTTTAAACTTAATTCACTGTATTTGTAGTCAGAGGACATTCTCAAAGGTCTTTCTCTTGATCTCCTATAAAAGGATCGATTGTTTTGCATTTTCACACTTTGACCTCACTCATCACTTTTCAAATGGATTTTCCTTACATACCTGTGGCATTAGGCAATAAACCAAAACATGCTATTCGAACAGTTTTATATCTCCATGTCCTAGCTCTAAACTATCCATTTTAAATTTTAATGGGATCAGCTTGTTTCTACTTGAGATACACTGGATGATTATAATTCTACTCTTACCACTTAATTGATTTGCTTGTTTGGTTGCACTGCATAGAGTTCTCAAAACCTTTTAGACTGACAAACTTTAGTATAAATCTGATATACAGTATTATATTCCACACAAAGGAGAATAACGCCCAAAGCTTTTGACACCAGCACTCAGGTTGCTTGCATTTTTCTTAAAACATACATCCATCCTCTCTGTGTTCTTGTGTAAATTCAAATAATATACTATTTAATCGCACAACCGTAAATTAAATACGTCTCACCTGACAAACCAGAGTATAAACGTATCCGAATGCAGTTTCCCAGACGAAAGCCTGCAGGACAGCTGCATGTGGGTGGGGTTGGGAGAGAGACTGCATGGAGCCTTCCATTTGATGTTGCAGTCCTATTAAGGGGCTACCTACAGCATGGCTAAGGAGCAGAGGGATGGTGCACAGCTGATGCCATCAGACCCAGTACAACCCTCACTGAGCAGGCAAGAAGAAGAGTACATGCTCTATCCACTGCAGCATGCATTTCTGGGAACTTCCAGGAGGGAATCTCATAGACTCCAAGGTCAGAAGAAGGACCACTATGATCAAGTCATCTGACCTCCTGTATAACACAGGCCATAGAACTTCCCCAAAACAATTCCTCATTGAACTACAACATATACTTTAGAAAAACATTCAGTCTTGACAGTGATGCAGAATCCACCACCATCCTTGGTAAGTTGTTTCAATAGTTGATTACCCTCCCCAAATCAGCCAGAATTATTGTGGACTTCTGCTGAGCTCCTGCATTGTGGGACTGGGTTTTTAGCCTGGAGTAAATATGGGCTTTTCTATTTGTCCTAAAGGTCAAGTAATTCTGGACATATCATATCAATAGATAGGGTGACCAGATGTCCTGATTTTATAGGGACAGTCCCAATTTTTGGGTCTTTTTCTTATATAGGCTCCTATTACCCCACACTTTCTGTCCCAATTTTTCACATTTGCTGTCTGGTCACCCTATCAATAGAGGAAGCAATTCTGAGTCAGAGGTCATCTACTACAGAGGCCCTGAATCTGTCCCTACTTGTGTTAAGGTATGACAAGAGTGCACCAGCTGACCTTTTTACAGCACCACTGCACCGGAAAGAGAGGTGTGCTTTGAGGTGGCTATGATCCACCTGTTTATTGTAGGGTTTAAAGTTCAGTAGCCTGAGAGCATTTAACTATTCTTGCTGTTAATATGTTCTGTCCATATTGTATCAGTACAAACCACACAAGCATTTCATGTGGAACAGTGTGATATAATGGTGATAAGTGTCATACCAAAGCAGCCGCTTCTGAAGAACCTTTGTGACTGTCTTGTGATTTATTTATATTATGGCCCCAATGAAGATCAGGGCCCCATTGTGCTAAGCCTAGTACAGATGCATAGGAAGAGGCAATCTGTGCTCTGTTTATGTTATAATCTAACTAGAGAAGACAGGAAAGGATGAGAGAAGAGGAGTCATAGCTCTGTTTTCTAGGTACAAACAGATTTAAGGGCTAGATTTACAAAAGGACTTAGGCACCTAACTGCCACTTTAGGTGCCTACATCCCAGAATCTGGCTCCATTGGAATTCACAACGCCCCGCTCAGCTGCCCCTAAACCTTGTAGGTATCTAAATTTGCTTGGTCCCTACATTTTGCAGTAAAAGGTCCCTAGGCACCTATCTATTTGCCTGTGGGCATGTGTGTCAGGAATCCTAAGGCCCAGAGTGATGCACAAAGTTAGGCATTCCACCACTTAACTCACGTACAGGGCCCGATCCAGTAAGAGTGCTAACTGGATCTGGATTGGACCCCTATAGATGAGCTCACACAAAACAGGGGGTGAACTTCTCTAATAAATTCTAGACCAGGGTTAGGATACTAGATAAATTCATGGAGGTTAAGTCCATTAATGGCTATTAGCCAGGATGGGTAAGGAACGGTGTCCCTAGCCTCTGTTTGTCAGAGGGTGGAGATGGATGGCAGGAGAGAGATCACTTGATCATTACCTGTTAGGTTCACACCCTCTGGGGCACCTGATATTGGCCACTGTTGGTAGACAGGATACTGGGATGGATGGACCTTTGGTCTGACCTAGTATGGCCATTCTTATGTTCACGGTGGGATGTGGAAGACTCCATTTCAAGTCTCCCCCTCTCCACCTGAGGGAGAGAAAGAATTTGAACAGGGATCAGCCTCATTCTCTCCTGTTGAACCTGTTAATAAATAATTTTAAAAAGTCACTAAAGTGAGGGTCTTGGATTCTGGTCTCCCACCTCTCACGTGAGTTCTCTAACTACCAGATTACAGAGTCATTATCGCGCTTGTGTCCTTTCTCTGGCACGATAATGCTTTCAGTATTTATTCAGAGTGCAACAGCTTCAACAAGAGAGAGATTGACGGAGCCTCCCCACAGTTAGGATATCCCAAAGTTTAGTGCACTGGTTCTCAACCTTTCCAGGCTACTGTACCCTTTTCAGGAGTCTGATTTGTCTTGTGTACCCCAAGTTTCACTCATTTAAAAACTCTCTGGCCATCCAGCTCTGAAGGCAGCACTGCCATCAGCCGCAGTGCAGAAGTAAGGGTGGCATGGTATAGTATTTCCACTCTTACTTCTGAGTTGCTGCTGGTGGTGGCTGCTGGCTGGGGCATTGCTATTGTTTGCGGCATGGGAGGATTATTTTTTTTAATCCTGCTCCAATCCCATCCCGCCCTGCAATACCCACTCCCATTCGCTCCTGCATTGTTGAATTTTTATCTTTCTCCTGCTGTTATGGCAATGAGTCCAGCAGGACCCCTGGGTTCCCAGTCTTGCTGCATGGCTGTAGAGCCTGTTGTAAAACTAGGCAAATAAGATGAGTTGATGTACCCTGGAAGACCTCTGCGTATCCCCAAGAGTGCACATACCACTAGTTGAGAACTACTCTCTTAGTGGTTACAGGTGGCAGATCCCACTTCAAATCCTTTCACTTCAGTCAGGCAGAGGGGGGACTTGAATTGAGGGGCTCCCACATCCTGGGTGAGTACTCTCACCATTGAGCTAAAAATTATGAGGGAGGGCTGCTGCCCCAACCTCTTGCAAAAATGTCATAGGCACCTATTGCCAAGAGCAGGTTTGCAGCTGAGAATCCCAAGCAGAGGGAGGAGCCTCCCTGTAACCCAGACATAGATACCTACCTTTGAGATGGATGGGGCTTAGGACACCCTTTGGTTTGGCATCTCCTGTTTTGCTAGCTTTTGTGAATCTCATTCTGAGGTGCCATCTTCCTCCATTCATTGTACAGGCAGCCTAGGTACCAAACTTAGGCTTTGTGAAGTCCAGTGATTTCCTGGACAACAAAGCATCACCAGGCCCAAGTTATTTGTGAATTTAGCCTTAAGTGATTTGCCCATTATAATACAAGATGTCTGCAACAGATCCTGGAATCATCCCAAATTCCGCACTCATGTTCCCAAACACACATAGTCTTCAACAATTGTCTCTAATGAAAAGTTGCCTTTTTATAAGAACTTTTTTCCCCACGTGTCATTCTAAGGCTGGCCCTTTAAATTTAATAGAGTTAAACCTCTACAGCAGGGATCGGCAACCTTTGGCACGCAGCTTGCCAGGATAAGCACCCTGGCGGACCGGGCTGATTTGTTTACCTGCCATGTCTGCAGGTTTGACTAATCATGGCTCCCAATTGCCACGGTTTGCCACTCCAGGCCAATGGGGGCGGCGGGAAGCAGCAGCCAGCACATCCCTCAGCCCGCGCCATTTCCCATGCCAAAGGTTGGCGATCCCTGCTCTACAGCCCTAGTGTAGGTATTTTTGTAACTAGCAGCTTCTAGCTGAATATTTTTCTCCCACTTTCTTCCAGCTGGTAAGTACCTAATGTATTTCTCCCTGGTTTCCTTTGCTAGTTGCAGCAAATTCCTGCATTATTCAAACTTAATAATCCACTAGCAGGAAATTGGAATGGGAGTTGCATATGTCTGTGTTTGTTTGAAATTGCTTTTTTGGTAGCAACATTAGTTTGGTTTTCACCTACTTCTTTAGCTAGAGGGTTTTTGTTAATACTATGCCTATGGTGGCTGAACACCTTAAAGAATTAAATATGCTTTGTGAATGCTCTACTTGGAAACCTATTTTTTTCATTTCCCCCCATTATACCCTCTTTCCCCTGCTGCTAATAGGCAAGTAGGAGTAGCTAGAATGTCTTCCCTCTCTTCCTGCCCTTCCTTGTATTTAAGTGCCCCATTCTGAGTGCATGCAAATTCATTGGTGTGTGTACATAGCTACTGGATTGTGTGAGAGCACAGGTGGTAGAGGAGGTTATACTGAACAAGTGGGGGTTGCACTTTGTCCTGAACATTGTCAGGTTTGTCCTCATTCTCAGGTGTTCTGGAATGAAGAACTGTAGTGTCAGCTGAAAAGGCTCTGGCTGCTGCTTCCATCAGTCTTACTTTATTAATTGAGAGATTCATCATCTCTGAGAATCACAGCTGCTTCAGGAGATTGTAGTCATGGTCTTTGTATGAGCTTGGGACCAAGCTATCTCAGACTGTGAAGATTAGAACTTGAAATTCAGTGTGCAGCCAGCGCAACTGTCTGAGCATTAGCAAGACATGTTCCAATTGACCTGCATTTATCATGCTGTGTTTGGCAATAGCTTGAGGGGTGGGGTATTTTTAGTAGCTGTGGATTCCTTCATAAGTACAGTCAATTACAATAACTGAATCTGAAAGTCACAAGTGCATGGAACTCCATAGCCAGGTCTGCATCTGACAGAATAGATTGGAACCTTCTGACCAGTCAACGGAGGAAGAAGTGTTGTTTTTGTTGTTCTTGCTATTTGGGGTCTAGTATTAGAGGAGTCCAGGAGGGATAGACTTGAGGCTGTTGTTGCTGCCAACTCTTATTTTCAAATATTATCAAATAGAAAAAAGGCTACCTTCTGGCATTATTTTAAGTAATTTAAAAACAGAAAGTGGTACAATCTTCCTCAATCCCTTTGAGATGTTTGTTTTAGTTAGTTTTTTCAAAATAAACATTTGCTCTTCAAAGGCTGTGTTCAGGAAACGTGCATGATATGATGCCTGTGTGAGGATTTGGTGATTAAAAATAACAGTGATCTTCAAGCTTGAGACTATTGTAACTCCTCTTGTTGGTATTGACAAGAGTCTGCGGTAGGGCTGACTCATGTTTTCTTTCCTTCGGGAAGTGACGTTTTAAAAACTGAGTTGGGCTTCATTTTGTTGTGTGACATTGATGGCCAGATCATAAGCTGGTGTAAACTGAAGCCAATTGAGTTGCATCCATTTATGGCAGTTGAAAATCTAGCCTTTATGAGATTTTATCTTTTTGTTGGGGGGAGGGTGAGTTTCCTTTGTTTTAATTTGATTTTGATATACAACATATATTCACTGGGCTCACCATTACTGGAATCGTTGATTTGGGGGTAGAAGGAAACAACCTTTGTTGCTTTTGCCCACAATGTATTTTCAAATTACAGCCCTGTGTTACTTCTTCCAGATCTTTTTTTAATCATGGAAAAAGGTTTTAGAAAATTTCCGTCTGGTTGCAGATTTGCTACTATCTGAAAGAGAATTCTAAATTAATACAACTCTTAAAATATGTACATAAAGAAACTGAAACTGAAATAAGGCTATTTAAAAGTCTTATTTGATGGCTTCATTTCATTAAGAACAAAAAGTTCTGATTCCAGAGTATAGATTATACATTCACATAAAATATTTTTCAACAAACTTTTGATTATTGCTGAGCATTTCCTTTTTTAACCTTAGAAATTTTGTTTTAGTGGGCAAAAAAAGGAAAACAATGTATATAATTTAAATCTGATTTCTCTTTATTTCCTCTAAATTGTTCAACAAAGGTTGTCCTTCCTGACAAAATATCCTGGACCCGTTTCATGTATGCTCCTGCTATCTAAATCAGTGGTTTTCAACCTTTTTTCATTTGTGAACCCCTAAAAATTTTTGAATGGAGGTGCATGCGGACACCTTCGGAAATCTTAGACATAGTCTGCGGACCCCCCAGGGGTCTGTGTACCACAGGTTGAAAACCACTGATCTAGATGGAAACGTGGAATTTTGCAGAGACTAGTAGTGGAGCAGTGGCGGGGGAGGAGGGAGAAATGCTTTTTTCCCCCCAAAGTGAATCTCTAGCAAGTGCTTTTTGACATTAACTTGGCATGAAAGCTAACCAGTATGAATATGAAACTGAGAATTGGACAACAGCAGTCTAGTAAAATTTTGAAGAAACATAATTGGACAAGTTCGGGACATATCATCAGAATACAATTAAATCAACTGACAAGACAGACTTTTTATTGGAATCCCTGTGGGTGGGAGAAGTTTTGTACAGCCTGCCTTTGCCAGCAGATGGGAGCTAATAAAGAGCTACTGTGTAAGATTGTTTCTTTAGGGATGGCAGAGAGGCTGACAATTAGTGGAGAATGATTGAGAGGTATTGCAAATGCTTTGCCAGTTTCAGCAGCACTCAAAGCACTAAAACTTGGGCATTAATATTTCCGGAACTAGTACTGAGTTTCTGAGATATTCCATTCATAATGGCAAGGCCAGTGTTGCTTTGACATAGATTTCTACAGTAAAAACCTACCTATGAGTATATGCGGGTTTAGATTAGAAGTGGGAAGCAAGATCACTTCATTTATGCTTGGTCTTCAACAACCAGATATTCCAAAGAGCAATTTCACGAATAATCAGGGAACCTGTTGCTAATCCCTGTGGCTATGGCACCTAATAACATGGTATAAAGTAATACTTTGAATGGAGTTGCTGGTTATTTTAAATCACCTTTGAATAATTATGGGAATTGAGTTGAAACCAAAGATCTCACTGATATTATCAAGACTAGTCGCTCTAAAAAAGCATAGTGAAATGTAATACTCTTGACTGTAGAAAGCTGGTCACATTGGCTCCATATAAGGTGAATCTGCTGAGCATTGTCTAGGCTGCAAACACAACTTTTCAATGCAGCATTTCACCACCTCTATTGCCACTAGTGCTGCTTGTATGTTCCGAAAAATGAAATATAGTAATGCTATAAAGGAAAACAACATTTGATTTATAATAGTTTGCAGCTCACAACAGCTTGCAAATAGGAGAGCTATATTTGCCCCTAGAAGAGAAGTATCCCTTCAGAAGTCTGGTAGAAAGCTGGTGATTGTAAGAGGCTTGGTCCTACATACCTCATTTGTCTAAGTAAGGAGTGTGGAATAACTCCCCAAAGCAGCAAGAGTTTCATTCTGCAAGATACTGGTGTCCTCCACTCCCATTGCATCACTCGGAATTCGGGTTCTCAGCATCTCTCACGTGATGCTAAGTACCTCACAGTATGATATCCAAAAAGAAAAGAATAAAGGAAATATAGAATAAATCTCCAAATGCAAAAAAACCCCAAATCAGTAGAGGCAAAAATAGAAAATACATCTATAATAACAGGAGGAAGCAAAGAACAATTCTAAGTAGTGAAATTTCAGCACAGTTGTAGAAATCATTAGCATTACAAATTCTGCACTGGTACATACAACTTATCCCAAAATGTCCTTGTATCTGATTATGGAAAAATCTTGCACAAAACACAAGCCTCATATCAAAAATATGAGAAAGCAAACAAAATAATGTGATCCGTAACCTGAAAAACAAGTAAGACTGATCCCACTAGATTCGGGAAAGAAGAAACCAGCAATATTTAGCACAGAGAAGCTGCAAATAACACAGAAGTTTAAAGGTGTGCCTGTTTTTTAAGAAAAAAGAAAACAAAGGATAAATGATGATGAGAAGATAGGATTTGCCTTACTGGATTAAACTAGATCATCTAGTCCAGTATCTTGCCTCCAACTGACCTGTAGCAGGATGCTTCAGATAAAGGTGCAAAAAGCTCATTTGTGGACAATTGTGGAATAACTACATCATAGGAGAAGTTTCTTCTTAATGTTCAGCAGTTAGCTGCTGTCTTAATGTCCTGAAGAATGAGTTCATATCCTAATATATTTTTAATTTATGTGATATAATTGTGGATGTTTATCCATATAAATGCCGTGTCTTTTAAATCCTACTGAGCTCTTGTAATCAATTCTGTTTTATGCCAATGTGTTCCACAAGTTACTTCTAACCATGTAAAGTAAACTTGCCTGCTTTTCTGGGGGCATGTCAGGGCATGGCCTTTGGAGGTGGTTGTAGGCAGCTGAAATATATAGTAACTCTGAGGCTACTGCAGTTTATGTCAGGGGCTGAACTGGCTCCAGGGAATTGGAGATTACTGGGTGCAAATACGGTATAGAGCTGCTGCTCAGCCAGATGTGCTTTATCAGAGATTCACCATGGGATCTTAAAATCAAGCCACCCTTTAATGTCCTGCCTGGACTATCATAGCAGCTGGAGGCTTCCTCCCCCTCATTTTATCTCACTAAAAAGTCAGTGTTTCTTATTCCTGCATTCTTTATTACTTCATCACACAATCTGTTTTACAAAACCGGTTTATGTAAAATTGGAATAATCCCGTAGTGTAGACATACCCCGATACTTGCAAGGAGTTCAGTGAGTCTTAAGTGATCAGCACCTAGGTATGGCAGGGATAGATATAAAGAAGGCTGTCAAATACCTTAATAGTTTCTAATTGGCTTCCTTTTGGAGTAGCAGTGGCAGATTTATAAAGTTTTCAGCCACAGTTACAGTTAGGTTGAAAGCACTTGAATAGTCACCTTTTTTTCTGAGCATATCAGAGTGCTTTATGATAATGGATTAAGCCTCCTGACCCCATGAAAGAGGTATCTGTTGTCCTCATTTTTATAATAGAGGTTTTGTGATTTGCACAGGTCATGCAGCTAATCAGTGGCAAAGGTGAGAAGAGCCTAACTCCTAACACTCAAGTTCTCTGCTCTAATCATTAGCCAGGCCCCTTCTCTGCCACTTATATCAAGAGGACATAGCATGCTAAGTTCCCTGCTGAGCATTTTGGGATCTTAGTATTTGCCAGCTTCTCTCTTTTACAAAGACAGGAGATGCAACTAGTATTCTCAAACGTGACATGTAATGTTTGCTGTTCCTCTATCTGCAGTTTATAAGAAATCTTGTCCATCTTTATGAAGTAAAAGTATTTTCTCTTTCCATATAGTAATAGTGTATCAGAGTGTCCTGTCCGTTGCAAACAGAGTGTAGTGTGGTGGCGGTCGTTCCTCCCCCTCTGGTCAGAGGGAAGCCACACCTCCTCACTAAACAGAGTATCTTTATTATGAAGTATGTCGTCTTAGGGATTTTGACAAGTTTTCTGTGCTTTCCAAAAGAGGGCAGAGATGTTGAATCAGATCGCTTTTGGGATTCATCTCAGTAATGTCAGGGATAAATTGAGAGGCCCAATCTTGCATCTTTTGGGTTAGGCAGATCACCTCTACATCCAAACAATCAGAAAAATTGTCTTTTCCCTTGGTGACCTTTCAGATTCTCAACATTTTAAAGAAAGGACAGTTTTTTACTGAAATCACTTATGTGTGTAACATCTCTTCAGAAGATTCTATATTAGGGGAAGTTCCAGCACACAGCACCATTGAGTTTATAACTTGCTGTACCAGTGGACTGGAAGGTAGCTAATGTAACATGGATTTTCAAAAAAGAGCTCCAAAGGTGACTCTGTCAATTATAGGCCAGTAAGCCTAACTTCAGTACCAAGCAAATTGGTGGAAACTATATTAGGGCACACAATTATCAGGTTCATAGATAAACATTATTTGTTGGGAAGAGGCAACACATTTTTGTAAAGGAAATTAGTGTTTCACCAGTCTGTTAGAATTCTTTGAGGGAGTCAACAAGACTGTGGACAAGGCTAACAGAAAATAGCATAATGTCACTATATAAATCCATAGTATGCTCTGCTTGCCCCATATAAAAAATGATATAGTGGAACTGGAAAAGATTCAGAGAAGGACAACAAAGTTGATCAAGGGTATGCAGTGGCTTCCATATGAGGAGAGACTAGAAAGATTAGGGGTTTCCAGGACCTTTTATATTCTCTCTCTTGGGGGTGGAAACCCCTTTTTTCTCCTGTGCAAAATCACAACAACAAGATGGAGTCTGTAGCCACCTGGGCAAGCCACATGTCTATGAATGATTCAGCTTTTTGCAGGCCGATGCCGTTGTTCACATGTTAGTTTGAATGTTCCCAGGAAAGCTCAGATGTGAATTGGCATCTCCCAAAGTCCATTGTCAGTTAAGTGTTTCTTGATTGGGCGCTTACTGAGAATAGTTCTTTCTCAAGAAGCTGACCAAATGCTTCACTGAGGCTACTTAGAATCAAACAATATTCATAAGTTCAAATACAAAAATGATACACACATACAGACAGCATCTAACCAGCAAACTGCAACCTTTCCATAGACACCCTGCTTGGCCTTCTCTGTACAAGAACTGATGCAACCATAGGACCCAGTTGCAACAATGATCTATACAGTCACAGTTTATGTCAAAAAGTCACACACAGTACTGTACATTTGTTGCCTTTTTTTTTTTCACTGACTGATTGCATACTTCCAGTTCCAAATGAGGTGTGTGGGTGACCAGTCAGTTTGTTACTCCGGTGTTCATAGCACTGAGGTTTTACTGTACTAATAAGCAATACTCACCTACATTCACCAGGGGCATTTCTTGCTGCTTTTTGCAGCACTCAACAGCTCCTGATCTTGTACAGAGATGAAAAAATAAGGAATGTCCCTTGTAATAAGGGACTGTTGTCAACCCTAGTCCAAGGTCACACAGTGAATAAAGTATCTAAGGGGTGATTAGAATCCACATCTCCTGATTCCCAGTCCTTTGCTTTATCCATTCATCATATTACCTCTTCAGCTCCCGTTACCCTATTGCTCTGACACCTCTGAAGAGGAATGATTGCTTATTGAGAGAAAATTATACTCTCTGTATCTATTGATATGAGTGTTACCTTATTTTAGCTGCGTATATATCTCAAACATTTTCTATGCTGCAGTTTGTTAGATGACCTTGAAGACAAGCTATGCAAAATTGTTGTGGAGACATACCAGCTCAAGTACTTACTGTACTTTTCTATCAATACATGATGATAAATACAATATTAAACTCACGGGGAGGTGGGTGAGTATAGTTTTGCAAGGAAGTTGTTGCTAACAGGAGCAGCTATCCTCATTGTGGCCATCAGGCATTTAAAACTCCCATTGACTTCTGTGGAAGTTCAGCTGTGTAAAAGCTGAACGATTGGATTCTCAGAGCATCATAGGAACTATTTACTTTATGTTGAATAATAAATGTCACTTTTCCCTCAAATAGTAATAAAACTTACTCTTTTTTTTATGTTGCAATAGATTCTGCCTGGCATTTTGCAGAAGCATTGCTGTATTTTACCAGACAGGAATACAGGTAAACATTAAATCTTCTTTTTTACTTTTTGATCTGTTAATGTGGCTTTCATGTGAGATACGGAGAAACATGAAAGCACAATTGTATAAGACTGAGAAGATTTCTTGTTTGTTGTTTCTAGAACAGGACTTGAAAATCACTGAAAGAAGTGAAAAATTGGATATTTATTTCAAACACTAAGTTGACTCCTGTGTTTAAGTGATCTGTTTTCCAGTGAAGTATGTTTACAAGTTACATGCTATTTTTGGCTATTATCTTTGTAGGAAATGGCTAACAGATCTTGCTTTATAAAGTTGAATATGTTAACTCCTGAACTACTTTGTATTATTAATTATAAAAGTATTTTTCTGGCTAGCAAAGAGGTTCAACACTTGAGCCCATTTGTGGCTGCGTCCCTGTGGATCTTAGCTTTTCATAGTTGAGTTATAAATGTTGGTACTGTATATATTTAAAGTCTCTGTTTCTCAATGCATAAAAGAATAGAGTGAAAGATGATGTGAAATTACTTCTTTGGGTAAGTTCTTACTCTTGTGTTTGGATTATGATGTGGTAAGTTTGGCTTTTGAATAATTATATGGAAGAAAAATCTAAAGGTGAGTGAGTGAGAGAAGAGATATTGTATTAATATTTCTCCCTCTACCCTGAAAAATGAAATATCAATTTGAAATGCATTTATTTAATTGGAAGCCCTTGCTTGAAACGTAGTGTCATCGTAAAACATGAAGATATATAAAACTTATTCATCATCATAAATATGGTGAAATTTGGTTGTGTGACAAATTGTGTGAACGTTTTCAAATACTTGATGTAGTTGTGCATTAATTTCATAGAGGTTGAGAAAATACACAAACACCAACTTATCATTTGTATGATCTGTTGAGAACATATATCAATGGCACTTCCATTTTCTCAAAAATAACTAAAATTAAAATAAACCTGATTTCTTTCCCTCAGCCCACTTGCATGTTGAACTTGACCCATACATCATGTGACTCATGGGTATATTATTGTAATTAAAGATAAGTTGAAATTTCATTTACATATTTTTGAAGCTGCAAGGCATAAAATATAATAATAATAAAACAAATAGTTTATCTTGCCTCTCAAATTTGGAAGTCATTAATAACATGAGCACAGACTGAGTGTAAAAACCAAAGTTCCTTCCTTCCTGTTTTCAAACAATCTTGAAAAATTCTGTGCACGATAATGGCTATAATGACAACATTCCATTTAGTGTTTGTTCATTAGTGTTTTGTTCTGGCTCACTAATAGGGCTTGATCCCGATCCCATTGAAGTCAATGGTGAAATTCACACTGATTTCATTGGTACGTAATTGTGTCCTGTAGATATTAAGGCCAACATTTTCAAAAGTTGATGCCTAAAATTAGGCTTTTGAATCCATCCTCTAGGATAAATGGCCCAATTTTCAAAAATTCTCAACACCCACCACTCATTGACTTTTCAAAGTCAAGCCCCTATTTAGGTGCCTTAATGCACCTAGTTCTGAAAAATCTTGGTCTATGTTCTAGGAGAGAGAAACCTGTTGTTAATATTTGGTGCACCTCATTCATTGTACAGTGTCATTCACATGAAATTTTTATATAAATAACCCCAGTCTTCTGTAATTGGCTTGTGACACTGCTGTACAAACTGCAGGCATGCAGGTGGCTGGTATGTCACAATATGCCCAGGTTTTTGGGTTTTTTTTTACATAGTTCAGCACTGCCAGCGGTGCTCAAAGTAAATGTATGTGTTCCTAGCTCCCATAACAATGTATAATATATTTGGTAAACAAAATATGGCAGCAAATGTAATTTTTCTTGCATTTCCTTTTGGGAGGCAATCAGACAGTAAGCAAAGAGGCTGCATGTGCAGCAGCTGAGCTCCAGTGAATAAGGGGCTAACCAAAACTCAGGGGAAGGCCTATAGATTGCCTTGATTTGACTCTAGCCAGAGCTGTGGGGTATAGATTTCAGGGCTCATAGAAGGATAGGTTGTGTCTTTGCTAAGCTCTGAATAAAAGATGCAAGCCAATAAAGGGTGCAAGCCAAGGGTGCCTTGCTTACCAGCAAGGAGAAGTCTTCCCATCTCATACTGGCTCAACTCTGTTGACTGGCCCTTGGCAGAGAGTAGAGTCAAGGTTTTCCCTGTTCCTCCATATTCATTTCCCACACACTTGCTATCAGTGGAGAACATGTTCTCTCTCTGATACTGGACTCCTGGTCCTGGCAGACCGTGCTGAGGTAGGGATGTGGCTGTGAAGCACAGATACTGACTTTTGTTTTTGCCAGTGGGTGCTTCTGAAGAGGAGTGTGTGTGTTGGGAGGCGCTCTGCCAGTTTTGAGGGGAGGCTATTTTCATCATATTTATACACTTCTTTCATGTTCTAGTTATTTAATATGTTTATCATTGGTATCTTTACTATTTTAATAATGATTCAATTGTTATGAACTACATAATTGCATTATCATGAATTACAGTATATTAAGATCATTGCAATCACCTAAAAGCTGTGTACACTAACATCCCAGTTTAAAGACATTATGTCTCACTGAAGCTTTCTGGATGAAACTTTCAGCAATCTTATTTACATCTAGGTTCCCTGGTATTATTTTGATGCACGTTAAGACAGCTATTCTATTCAGTTGCATCTGTCCCACTGATGACTGGAGATAATTTTTAAGTCTTCTGAAGCAGAACAATGAGCATTCCACAGTTCAGGATGATACAGGCACAGTGAGAAGGATTCTTATGAATTTGCAGTACTCTGGAAACATAGTGCTTCCAGAGTACAGTAAATGACTCCAAGATCTCTCTTGATTTAGGCACCACCATTTTGTGTGTATTGTTGAAATTATATTTTGCCATGTGCATTACTTTGCATTTAACATTGAGTTATATCTGCCATTTTGTTGCCAAGTCACCCAGTTTTATGAGATCCCTTTGTAACTCTTTGTGTTCTGTTTTGGACTTAACAATCTTCAATAATTTTGTACCATCTGCAAACTTTGCAGATCGTATACAAATATGTTGAACAGTACTGATCCCAGACCAATACAAACCCCTGGTGGGACACCATTATATATCTCTCCCCATTCTGAAAATGGACTCTGGAGCACCCATAGAGTTGGTGCCTATGCTATGAAGGGCTTGATGACAACGGAGTCCTGAGAAATGCCCTACTGGCAAACTTCAGATCCAGGGTTGGGTCCAGATTTTGAACTCCTCCAAAGTTTGAGGGTGCTTGGATTTAGGATTGAAGGTCTTTGGGGCAGGGAGTGTTGGTTTGTTCTGTGCTTGTACTGCACTTTGCATGTTGGGGTCTGTGACTGTGGCTCCTTGATCCTAATAAATAATACTGGGGTCCATTTCTATTTAAAAAACAAAAAGGGAGGGATGGAGGGACAGAAAAAGTGTGTGTGTGGGGGGGGAAGGCATGAAGTGAAACGCACAAATATTAAAAGGAAAAAAAGTTAGAATGAAACAGCAAATTTTTAAAAATGCTGGTACTGGAAAGAGAAAAGAGACAAACCAGAGGACTGGGCTAAAAGAAATCTGATGAGGTTGAACAAGGACAAGTGCAGAGTCCTGCACTTAGGACAGAAGAGTCCCATGCACTGCTACAGGCAGGGGACTAACAGGCTAAGCAGCAGTTCTGCAGAAAAGGACCTGGGGATTACAGTGGACGAGAAGCTGGATATGAGTCAGCAGTATGCCCTCGTTGCCAAGAAGGCTAACGACATATTGGGCTGCATTAGTAGGAGCATTGCCAGCAGATTGAGAGAAGTGATTATTCCCCTCTAGTCGGCACTGGTGAGGCCACATCTGGAGTACTGAGTCCAGTTTTGGGCCCCCCACTAAAGAAAAGATGTGGACAATTGGAGAGAGTCCAGCAGAGGGCAATAGAAATGATTAGGGGGCGGGGGCACATGATTTATGAGGAGAGGCTGAGGGAACTGGGCTTATTTATTATATAGAAGAGTGGGGGGGGGCGGGGTTATAGCAGCCTTCATCTACCTGAAAGGGGATTCCAAAGAGGATGGAGCTAGATTGTTCTCAGTGGTGGCAGGTGACAGAACAAGGAGCAATGGTCTCAAGTTATAGTCTGGGAAGTCCAAGTTGGATATTAGGAAAAACTATTTCACTAGGAGTGTGGTGAAGCCCTGGAATGGGTTACCTAAGGAGGTGGTGGAATCTCCGTCCTTAGTCCAGCTTGAGAAAGACCTGGCTGGGATGATTTAGTTGGGGTTAGTCCTGCTTTGAGCAGGGGGATGGACTAGATGACTTCCTGAGATCTCTTCCAACCCTACTATTCTATGAAAAGAATCTGTAACTATTAAGTCCTAGGAAGAAACCTCGAAAGATGAGAGAAGCGTCTGAGAATGATATAACTGTGAGAGCCAGAAGAGATGCATAGCAGTCAGGAAGTAAATCTGGTGTACAGTGGTAGACTCCCACATTTGCTGCATCTCCTGTTAAGATTCTGAAGTGGTAAAGATTAATTTTCTGTGAATTTTGTTACTGAATATTTTAAAATAATACAGTTAATTTATTATACCCTCAATGTAGTGTTACTTGTATTACTTTGATCATGAAGATGTTTTAGATTTTCCTCTGTAAATGTATTTTCAAGGGTTTATAACTTGACTGTAAAAATACAGTCTAAGCTGAAATGTCACATAGCAGGATCTATCCCTGTGGAGTTGTGTTTCTCAGCAAAATAGGGGAGAAATTAACTTAGCTGTTTCTCAGCAATAAAATTTTTAAAAAAGAATATAAAAAAACGGGTTCAAAATGGTTTCTGTATTGATGTGTCATGGATTTTTTTTATATAAATTAACATTAAAGTAGAAAACTGAACATTTTGCTGGTCACTGGTCTATGAGGAATACTCAATAGTGACTGGTGTATTCAAAAAAAAGGATAGATTAATCTGGGCACTGAATCTCATTTACACTAAGGCCACCTTTATACTGCTCTGGCAGTGTAAAACAGCCTTAAAGGAAGTGTAAATGTAAGTCACTCCTGATTTACGCAACTCTGACAATGATCAGTGGTCTTAAAGGGACTCTGGACTAAATGAGAATCAGCTCCTTGGTTTTCAAAGCTCCATTTTCTTCTTCTGTCCAGCCTCACCTTAGTATTTGCTCTCCTCAAAGCAGTGAAACATTATCAAACTGTGATCAATCTAATTATTACTTTGTTATATTTCATAAATGTACCATTGTTGATGGGACAGTGGTGGTAGGGTAACTGACCTCTATGTGTTTTTTATGCTGGTTTGATCTGTCAAACCGTGAATTGCTCACGTAGATGATATAGAACAGATTAAACCAAATTATACAGTTATCTATGCTCTGTACTGCCCTTTCTCGTTCCGCCTGAGTGGAATATACTGTTCATCTGAGTCCCCCTGATGTAGTTCCATATTTGGTAAGATTGGAATCACTGTTTCCATTACAGCCTCCTTAAGAAATATTAATATCTTCTGAACCTTAAAGAGGTTGACACCTTTTTATGGTGGGCCTTGCACTCCTCTCCACCTGGTTTTAAACTAGTGATGTCCTCCTGCCCTTTTAAACCTTGTAGGGGCGTTTATATCTGTGATTTTGAAGTAAAACATAAGTTCAATACACTGTTTCAAACCTATGTTGCTAATTTGAGTCTGATAAAGAATTTGGTAAAAATTGTTATATAGCAACTCTAGCAAAATATGGATTTATGTCATGTCATTCTTCATCATCAATTCAATTTCCAGCTTTTGCTATTCGTTATTGTATTTTCACAGGACAGTAAAACCCTCATTATTCTGTGTTTATATCCGCTTTCATTTTCATGAGGCCATTATATGGGCTAAAATCACATCAGTCATCTATGTTTGGGTGTTCTTTCTTTTACAAAACCTATAATTTCTATCTGATAAAGTGGCATAGATGTAATATCAGGGACACAACAGTGGTAACCTATCTAATTCTTTGGCCAAAGTAGTTAGCTAAGAAAATACTATTTCACTGTTTTGTTTATGTTTTCCCCATTTATTTGAACAGCAAATACTTGCTAGAAGAAAATTAAGGTAGATTTAAAAATAATTCCTATATTCAGATGTAATTTTATTTATACTTGACTTCACTAAATTACTTTAAAAAGTTAAACTTGTGCTCTTGCCTCTAAAAAGTGTATCTACATTCATTTATCATTTGGTTTAGCTGCTTTTATTAGAGAGTAGAGTTTTGGATCAGGATTCAGGAAAAAAAGTGCAGTTTTTGCAGTTGTTATATTATTAACCAGTGGTTAATTATTTGATTTTTTTTATAATGGGTTATCCAAAGGGCTGGTAAATGTTTGAAATGTATGGACGTGATAGGGTTGCCACCTGTCTGGGTTTTTGGCTTCTGTGACCAGGTGTATGTGACTTGTGTAGCAACCAGTATAATTTCTCAGAGCGCATCACACTACAGAGTTCAGGATCCAAAACACTACAACGATAACAAAATATGCTTTTACTTGTATATTAAATGCTTGGCTAATTATAGTGGATATTGCCCAATGCCCTCTTTGAGGCAGAAAATATTATTCCTTCTTAATTTTACAAACGAGGAAATGGAGGAAGTTAAATTTCCTGCCACTTTCAGACAGAAATCTGTGGCAAGGCTAGGGACAGAACCCAGACCTATTTACAAGTCCTTTTGCTGTAGTCATAAGACTTCCCTTTGCTTAAAATCTATAGCTGGGTTTTGAAACCAGATCTTGTAGACTTCTCCTGCTGTCTGCCTGCTGAGTTCTACAAGTGTTCTCATTCGGATGCTCATCAGCAGACTGCCTGCTGGTACTTTCCAGCCCTGTTTCCATGGAAATGGGAATTAAAGGGGTGAAAATAAAGCAAGGATAAGTACTTTCTTAATCTTCTATCTAATCCAGAAGTTCCCAAACCATGGTCTCCAGATTGCTTTGCTCTGTGAAGAGCTGGCTAGTCATATGTTGCTGGCTCTGCACCTTAGTGCCTCCTGCCAAATTTCATTAATAGAAACTAAAAATACATGAAATATATCCTACTATTATTGTCATGAAAGTAATTGCTGTAGTTGCTGTAGGTATGTATGGGATTATCACTGGGACAGAAAAAGGACTGTGCAGCAACTAAGTGGAGGGGTGGTGGACTGGGCAGTAGTGAATGGTAGGGGTGGTGATTAGTAAAACAATTTCTCTGTCAAGACCTGGTCTATGTTATGAAAAAAATTGAGATGCATGGATTCTTGCATTGAGATCTATGGTGCACTTGCTTTACTGAAAGCCACATATGCCCTTCTGAGGACTCAGAAGGGCAGAATTCACCCTATATATGGATTTTTCTTTTGGGTTTGATAATTATGCATTTCATAATTCACGTGGACTCCATCCATCTCAACTGCATTAAAAAAGGAAACAAATATTGCTGTATAAGAAACAGTTTTTGGAAAAATGCTATTTTTTTGTCTGAAAAGACCTATACCAAAATTCCTTAAATCATAATTTTAGCCTCCAATTGAATTCGGCACGTTGAGAATCTAATGCAAGATCCTTTTATAACCTAAAGATCCACTATTTTTTCTCCTCTTTCCCAATAGTGGTGAAGCAACATAAAACAATTCAAAGGGAGCAGGAGTGGAAACACAGGGACACACAAAGAGGATAACCATTGAGAGAGACATGTCCTCCTCATTCCCCCCAGTTGTTGCATCTGTTTCCCCAGGCTGTGCATCACATCAACCCTTCCTTTAGCAGAGGAGGGCTGGGGACAGCAGACTGATGAATGTTTCTTGATTAGCCAAAAGGGATTACTGAAGCATCCACATAGGGACTGACTGTGCTTCCTATATAAACCCTCCTTATTCTAGCAACCTTCAACATTGAGGGGGTGGGGGAGGAGGGAAACTCAGCTAAAGATTTTAGTCCATGTTAAACTTCCTGTAAGATCTGTTTATTTTTGCCGATCAGGGACCCTGACTACATCTATTTCCAGATGTACTATGTCACAACACAGGCATCTTTATTATAAATGCACACTTTTACAAAATACACATCCTTATTTTATTTTCAAATATATGCTACCCCCTCAACCTCTTTATAGGCGAAATTGCTATTTAGCAGCGTGGAAAAGATAGGAAGTATGGCAAGAGACCAGGAGATCTTCAGTGATCTGAAACTTGAAAAAGAGTCCTACAAAAAGTGGAAGCTAGGTCAAATTACAAAGGATGAATATAAACAAATAATACAAATATATAGAGACAAAATTTGAAAGGCCAAGGCACAAAATGAGATTAAACAAGAAAACATTCTACAAATACACTAGAAACAAGAGGAAGACCAAGAACATGGTATGAGTGGGGAAAACACCCAGTAGAATATGTGGAAATGGCAGAAGTGCTAAATGATTTGTTTGTTTCAATTTTCACCAAAAAAGGTTAGCAGTGATTGGACATGTGACATAGTGAATTCCAGTGAAAATGAGGTAGGATCAGAGGCTAAAATAGGGAAAGAACAAATTAAAAATTACTTAGGACACCCTAGAATACTCAAGGAGCTGATTGAGGAGATATTTGAGCATTAGTAATTATCTTCAAAAAGTTCCGGAAGATGGCAGAGATTCCAAATACCTAAAGATAATAAGTTGATAAGCATCAGCATGGATTTGTCAAGAACAAATCATGTCAAACCAATCTACTGGCTTTCTGTAACAGGGTAACAAGCCTTGTGGATGGGGGTGGGGGAAGCAGTAGATGTAGAATATCTTGACTTTAGTAAGGATTTGGATACTGTCTTTCATGACCTTCTCATAAACAAACTAGTGAAATACAACCTAGATGGAGCTAATATAAGGTGGGTGCATAACTGGTTGGAAAACCATTCCCAGAGAGTAGTTATTAATGGTTTGCAGTCAAGCTGTCAGGATTTGGGGTCCTACGGGGATCAGTTCTGGGTCTGGTTGTATTCAATATCTTGATCAGTGATTTAGATAATGGCATAGAGATACATTTATAAAGTTTGTAGATGATACCAAGATGGGAGGTGTTGCAATTGCTTTGGAGGATTGGATTAAAATTCAAAATGATCTGGACAAACTAGAGAAATCATATGAATAAATCAAATGAAATTCAATAAAGACAAATACAAAGTACTCCACTTAGGAAGGAATATCAGTTGCACACATACAAAATAGGAAATGATCACCTAGGAAGGAGTACTACGAAAAGAGATCTGAGGGTCATAGTGGATCACAAGCTGAATATGAGTCAGTGTGTAATGTTTCAAAAAAGCAAAAAATCATCCTAGGATGTATTATACGCCAGGGGGAATTCTGCGCCAAAAGATAAAAATTATGTGAATAATATTTTTAAATTCTGCACATTTTGTCAAATTAACACTACATAATAACACTAGTTTCATTTATTCTGTAATTTATTTCAAAATACCTATAACCAAGTATATCTGTAACAATACAGACACACACAAAAATTCCACCAGGGTTGGAGAGTTAAAGAAACTCCTATGACAACCCAGTTCTTGTTTCTCTGCCCCCTCCCCTCCAGAGCCCAGCTGAGGAGGGGCAGACACCCACAACCCTTCTCCTCCCCAGCCAATACACCTGAACTCCCTACCCTCCCATAGACCAGCCGCTGGGCTCCCCTTGCCCATATACCTGCACCCCCTCCCCCAGAGCCCAGCCATGACCCCCAGCCCAGATATCCACACCCCCTCCCCCACAGAGCCCAGCCGCAGGTCCCCCAAGCTCAGACACAGGCCTCCTTCCTCCCAGAGCCCAGCCATGGCTCCCTCTTCCACCAGAGCACAGGCATGCCCCCACCCCCCGCCCTCCAGTCCTATAAGTCTGTCTTCTCAGCATTACACTTGCAGGGGAAGCAGTACTCTCCTAAGGACCAAAACAGTTTGTAAAGGAAATGCAACCTAATAAGTTGGAATAAAATGATTTTTTTTAAATAAAAACAGGGAGCAGAAAATTGAAGTATGTGGTAAAGATGGTAAAATAGGATTTTAACTCTCCTGATCAGTGGGTTTCATATGACTTAAACCATGTTTTTTTTTCAAAAAGTTGTATGAAGGCACCTGATTACTGTATTGACAGAATGTTGCCAAAGTTCTAGCTTGGTTCAACATTCAATTCTTCAGCATCTTCATGAAATCATTGGTTAGCTGCTGAGACCACATGGGCTGAATTACCAGCAGTATGCAGACCAGACCAGGCTCTAAGTCTCCTGTGTCAATAACGTCATCCTGAGTTTTCCCAATGCCTACGTGAGAACAACACCTGGATAAAATGCAGCTGGCTAAACCTGAAAATCTGGCATGATGAAAATGATGCTGGTAGGAAGAGGGAAGCGTTTATTACTTCTATTAGTGTGGCACCTAGGCTCCCTAGCCTCTTTTTGTAATATTGTGCTTATTGTAAAATGAATTTGCATCATCAGGGTCCCTTTGGACTCCTCAGTGCTTCTGGATATCAAAATAACCATTGCTGTAAACATTTGAAGTTCCATCTGTGACTGGTCAGAAGACTACTGCGGTCTCCACATTAACCCAGAGTGTTTTTTTGACCTCCTCTAGTGGGATGCTATAGAGGTTTTATCATAACCTTAGTCCCAGATTTGGACCCTAGCGTCCAAAATATGGGGGTTAGCATGAAAACCTCCAAGCTTAGTTACCAGCTTGGACCTGGTACCTGCTTCCACCACCCAAAAAATTAGAGTGTTTTGGGGCACTCTGGTCCCCCTGAAAAACCTTCCCTGGGGACCCCAAGACCCAAATCCCTTGAGTCTCACAACAAAGGGAAATAATCCTTTTTCCCTTCCCCCCTCCAGGTGCTCCTGGAGAGATACACAGACACAAGCTCTGTGAATCCAAACAGAGTGAATCTCCCTCTCTGTTCCCAATCCTGGAAACAAAAGTACTTTCCTATTCCCCCAGAGGGAATGCAAAATCAGGCTAGCAATCCAACACACAGATCTCCCCTTGATTTCTTCCTCCCACCAATTCCCTGGTGAGTACAGACTCAATTTCCCTGAAGTAAAGAAAAACTCCAACAGGTCTTAAAAGAAAGCTTTATATAAAAAGAAAGAAAAATACATACAAATGTTCTCTCTGTATTTAGATGATATAATACAGGGTCAATTGCTTAAAAGAATATTGAATAAACAGCCTTATTCAAAAAGAATACAAATCAAAGCACTCCAGCACTTATATTCATGCAAATACCAAAGAAAAGAAACCATAGAACTTACTATCTGATCTCTTTGTCCTTACACTTAGAAACAGAAGACTAGAAAGTAGAAACTGCTTCTCCAAAGCTCAGAGAAAGCAGGCAGGCAGACAAAAGACTCAGACACAAACTTCCCTCCACCCAGAGTTGAAAAAATCCGGTTTTCTGATTGGTCCTCTGGTCAGGTGCTTCAGGTGAAAGAGACATTAACCCTTAGCTATCTGTTTATGACAGGTTTATTAGTCTGCTATTGCCTCCAAGCTAAGGGACCAGATCCATTATCTCAAGCAGCAGCGGTGCATGTTTTCAGATCTAGAGCTCCAGAGTTCAGTCCACACAGACAGACCTAACCAAGGTTGTTGTTGTGCATACATGCATGACCTCCAGGCCCAAATATTGTAATTTGTTACATCTAGGAATGAATCTACCACCCCGGCAAACCTCAAACTGGTACAGAGCATGGATGCCCATTTGCTAAATAACACAGGTGTGCTTTGAACACATCACCCCATTGCCATAGTCTTTGTACAGACTTCCTGTTGAATGCAAAGTCCAGTCCAAAGTTTCTCACCTGATAGTCAAATACCTCCATGTGATTGGTACTAGTTACACTTCCGCATCAGTGACCATGACCTTCCCCACAAAAGTTATGTTTCCCCAAACCCATGAACCTGTGGATGTATATGGGGAGGTTTTTGTGTATGGGAGACAACCATCTCTGGATTCCAGCACTCATTCCCACAAGAGACCAGAATGTGTACTAGCTTCACCCCTTTCTGCATTAAATATAAAACCCATATCTCTGACTCAGCTTTCCCACAATAATCTTAGCACATACACAATTAGACCCAAATGCAAAAGGGAAAAAAAATCAACTAGTTTGCTCAAGATTAAGCCTACAGGCAGAACGGAAGGGAAAGAGTGTTGTTGTCTTCTTTCAGGCAGTGATGGTGACTACTTAATTATGTAGCTAGGAAAATCTGTCGAAAACATAGCATCTCTTGGGAGGAGGAAGATGAACATAAGAATGGCCATATTGGGTCAGACCAAAGGTCCATCCAGCCCAGTATCCTGTCTACCGACAGTAGCCAATGCCAGGTGCCCCAGAGGGAATGAACCTAACAGGTAACGATCAAGTGATCTCTCTCCTGCCATCCACTCTCTGACAGACAGAGGCTAGGCACACCATTCCTTACCATCCTGGCTAATAGCCATTAATGGACTTAACCTCCATGAATTTATCTAGTTCTCTTTTAAACCCTGTTATAGCCCTAGCCTTCACAACTTCCTCAAGCAAGGAGTTCCACAGGTTGACTGTGGGCTGTGTGAAAAAGAACTTTCTTTTATTTGTTTTAAACCTGCTGTCCATTAATTTCATTTGGTGGCTCCTAGTTCTTATATTATAGGAACAAGTAAATAACTTTTCCTTATTCACTTTCTCCACACCACTCATGATTTTATATACCACTATCATATCATGAGAAGAAGGAGGAAGGAAAGAAAAGAAAACACTGCCTTGCTCTATATTTCTGACATAATTAATAGAGAATTCCTAATGTACACAAGTAAGCACCTGGAAAAAGAGGAAAATATATATATAATAAGCAACACAAACTACAAACAACTCTTAGTTATAACAAGGCTAACTATAAAGCTAAATTAAAACAGCAGGTAAAAAGAATGATTGATTTCAATAAGCCAGAGTTTGTTTATTAACTGGTTCAGTTTATTTGCTAAATAAGTACTCAGGCAGTAGGTATATCACTTAGAAGAAGTCTACTTTATGGGGTCATTCTTTTGAGTGGGAGTGTACAGATAAAGCATTGAAATCCACGGCCAAAATGCATGGCATGCCAACACAGTGCAGTATATGGGCAGAGTCAAAGGAAGCATGTAACTGACAACAGAAAATCAAACAATGGAAATTTCTTGTCAAATTCAAGTCAATAAGGTAAAATTCTTGCATATACACACAGTAAAATATTAGTCCTTACCATATTGTAGAATAGCTATCAATTAATGGCAAGGAGAAAAGAGTTTTCAGAGGTCTCAGGGAATCAGAGTAGGTAATGCCAAAGGAGACTTAGGGCTCATTGATTCTGCATAAGTCTGTGCTGGCATTTTCTTCTCACTGCAGTTATCAGCAAACAGAAATGATCTTCTGGCCTGTGTGTAAGGCAACAGGGAATGTTCAAGTGAGATCTACATTCCCTGTTTCAATACTTTCTGACTGAAGAGGTGACTTGGAAGTACTTTCAAGATACTGTGTCTGCAAACACAGGTGCAGAGTGAGAATGTGCTAACAGCTCCTATTTCAGCAATAAGAAGCAAAAGAAACAAGTGAAGACGAGAAGGAACCATTACTCTCTCAATCTTCTACTGCTTTTTCAGCACCTGCGTTCTAGTCTGTGACTTCTTTCTTTTGCCAGTAATTTTTATCTTTTTGAATAGGAGAAAGATAGATGCATTCTTAAGGCAAATAATAAGATGGGGAGAACCCAAATATGCAGGGAAAGGGAAACACAAACTCAACTTTTGACGTGAACTTGCAAGCCTCTCTGTCACCAAAATGCATGAGAGCTTTCCTCTAATTATGCCCATTCTCTAGAGGATCTGAGAAATCCTCCTTCATCCAAAGATTACATACAAGAGGCCCTCAGAGAATGGGGACATTTTTCTGATTATATTTATTATTTTTTCTTTCAGCTAATTCTTTTTATATATATTTCCCTTCCCTTCCCATTTCATCTCCTAACACTAAAAACTGTAGAAATATATAGTTATTAATCAAAATGTGAGGGTTTAAAAAAACCCTATAAGTTTAAAAGGACTTTGCTAAATTAGCATAGATTGACTTGTCATATTGTCTGGCTTGCTTTTACAGCCCTTTTGGATACTATTGTATAATAATACAGTAATAGTCACCAGTGTCTGCAGTTATCTACCATAGGCAGTAATTTGTCTCCTTTTCATTGTGATAGGAAATGGCAGATGTTTCTGCACCGTAATGTGTATGATGACAGATATTGTTACTGATGGTTATTGTACAGCCCATGCTGTGCACTGTATATGATATGAAACCCTGCGATAGTTTGCACAGAGAACAATTAGTTCTTTTAGTAGAGGTTTGTCAGTAATGAGGACTTGCATCTGCCCGGTCATTGGGCAGCGAATGAGTGCAGCTAGGCCACAGCAGAACCACTTGATTGGCTAAGACAGTCAAGTGGCTTGCTCTTGAGCCCAGCAGCTGCAAAGGACCAGTGGCTGCTTAACACATATGCCTGCAGATTCTAAGCCTTCTTGTGTTGGCCTCACTCCAAGCTCTGCACCCAGCCTTGCTCTTGCCTAGACCCTGCCCCACACCTGGCCTTGTTCCAGTCCTGTCCCAGCCTAGCTCCTGCCTTGAAACCAGCCCTGCGCCTGTCTTCTCTGACTCCAGGTAATCCAGTTCGAATCTTCAGCTCCAATTCCTGACTGACTCTGCCTTGATCATGGGCTCTGGCATTTGGACTTTGACCACTAGGGATGACTCTTACTTTAACCAGTAGGCCTTACTCCTGCTCTGACAGTTAGGCCTGACTGCCTATGACCCAGTCTCCAATCAATCTCTTAAGTAGCTGAAGAACTAAGAGGAACAGGAAATGTATTCATTCCTCCATAACATTCTCCATCCTGTAAAATCACTAAAGGAAAACATCTGGTGAAAGACATCTTTTATGGTGAAAAATTCAAAATTTGACCTTTAGGTGGGCAAGCATAATAGTTTGCACAGAATCAAACACACACTTGCTAGTGCATGCAAGTGATAATGTATATTGTTTACTCCATTTAATTCCAACAAACAAAAACCTGTATTTGGAGAATATTAAAACTGTGTGGTTAAACATTCAAATCAGGAAATGCCAGTGTCTGTCAACAGCTGGAGCAGCTATTAGAGGAAAACTTCTGGGAGCTGTGCACCTCACTCCCCTGCCTGCCCAATCCAAACATCACAGGAGTCACAGAAGATGTAGTGGAGAGACTGGTACCCAAGGTGTTGCAGCTGTAGCTCATAGCTATATTCCTCTGATAGCAGCCTTAGTGGGTAAAGCAGCTGTGGCTTGAGGGCTGTATATTGTAGATGGTTAGTGAGACCTGATTTCGGAGCCCTGAGGGCATTTGTGGACAGTTTTAAACTATATAATCTCAGTACCTCTTTTAGAAATCTGTAAGGACCAGTCTGTCTTACTCTATCATTAAAATTTTACATGAGCCTGGAATTTCCATGTCAAATACAGCCTGTAGAATGCAAGTGATTCCGGTTGATAGAATTCTAATTCATGAATGACCTTCACAAATATATTTGGAGGTGATAAGTCACAGAAGTCTGCCCACAGTGCATAAGAAATTACATCACAATTAAACTGTAGGTGATATAAATATAAGGAGTAAAGAAAATCAAATCAGCCTCAGACTAAAAGGGAATGAATTTTGAAAATAAAATTCTTCAGGCTGTGTTCAGTCCATATCACTCTAGCCTCTCCAGTTGATTTTCTTGTTTTTTAAATAATTTCTTCACAGCGGATGATGCTCTACCATTTAATAGGAAAAAATCCTTATTTTAAATGTTTTTAAAGAGATTAACTGTACACCTTTTTCATGTTTCAACTCAGTCTTTAGCTACTGTAGAAGCTTAGAAATAATGGATAGTAATACGCATTTATGTATTAGGGCTAGTGAACCATGTCTTGTGGGATAAATGCATAAAATAAATTTATATGCAAGGTGTGTGTATATATACATATATGCACTAACTGTATACCATAATGATTAATTAAAAAAAATCATTTGAATTTGTTGCCCACTACTGAAATTTTCTAACTCCATCTTGTTTCTATGGAAACTGTTACAGTAAGAAGATACAGTAAACAGAGGTACTGCATTATATGAGTCTTCTTTTGTAGTGTATTCATTTGATTAATATCCATCCAAATTGTTCCAATGACAAGTAAAATATTTGTTGCTGTGCTGCCATCCAAGAAGGGATATTCTTATTTTTTTTCTTTCCATTTTTAATAAATCCATGTTAACATATGTGGTGCTTTCATTTTGGTGTTTGATCATTTTCACAAGTAATTGATGGGATTGTATATACCAGTGGTTTATACTAGTGATGATCAGAAATTTTTTAGCAGAATGTTTGACAGAAATACCATTTTCATCAAAATAAAAATATTTTACAAAATGTCAATTTCAGTGAAAGTTCCCACAATTTTTAAAAAATTTCTTCCCTTACAGTGCAATCAGAAGACACTTTCATCTGGAAAAGAAAAGATATGTTTCAATCAGTACTAAGTAGCAACGGTCCTTAAAGTTTTTTAAATATAATATTTCAACTATTATATTGTCATATTATGGCATGTCAATAATAGTGCATATTATGCACTAATACTGTTATGTCATGATATAATGTAAAAATAATATTTATAAAAATAAAACTCTCCACAAAATAACATCCAAAATAAAACTTCAAAATTCTGAAACAAAAATTTTCCATAGCTGAATATTTTTCAGAAATTCCAGTTTGTGGAAAATTTCAAAAATTATTTGAATTTGAAATTATTTCATATCAAAATGAAAAGAAAATTTGAAACATTGAAACTTCCTGAAAACTGGACATTCTAAGTTTCACCTAACTCTAGTTTACATATTACTGCTAATAATACTTACCTAGTTCACAGGAGTGCAGTGATGATTTGTTTGTTAATGTTTGTAAAGTACTTCAAAGATTAATAGCTTTATAAGAGTGTGATTCATATGATTGCATCACAAACCCTGCTCTTTTCTTTTGTGAATATTTGGGACCTGTGTGTTGCTCTGGCTGTTTATATATGACTTTCCAGGGGGCATAGCTCTTAAAGATGTGGTTCAGTTGCTAAGAGTGGGTGAGATGAAATAGCTTTGTGGGCCAGATTATGCCTGGCAATAGTGGAGAGTGTAAATAGCATCTTCACTTTGAGCCAGCTGCTGTTGCAGGCCTTCTACTACTCTCAGCACTGGCACTGCTCCCACCTTGCACTTCCTGGAGTACTATGCACACCAAGGGAGGAGCAAGGTGCTGGCCATGCCCCTTCTTCCCCTCCCCCCGCAACCTCCCTACTGACTAGCAGAGCTGGCTGGCTGCAGAGAGAAGTATGTTCTGCACCGTCCAAAGGAGATTGACGACAGTCCTCCATCTGTCTAGCTAGGGTGACCAGATGTCCCAATTTTATAGGGACAGTCCCGATTTTTGAGTCTATTTCTTATATAGGCTCCTATTACCCTCCCCCCCAGCCCATTTTTCACACTTGCTGTCTGGTCACCCTATGTCTAGCAGATGCAGTGCTTCATGGAGCTCCACCCTGTGTTGGCAGAGCTCTGCAGTGCCCTAGTGCAGGCCTGAGCTATAGTGGAGTCAGGCTGTGGTTAATGACTGGCTTTTAGGGGATGTCTACATTGCACCATAAACCCATGCTTAAGCCTGGGCTCAAGCCTAACCCCCCCTTGTGCCTACAAGGCAATAGCACAAACCTTGGGCTCTGACCCAGGCTCCCAAGACCCTGCAGGGCTGGACTGTCCAAGCTCAAATTAAACTGAGACCCAGAGTCCAAGCCTTGTTGCTTTGCAGTGTAGATGCAGACTCGCTGGACTCAGGTCCTGGGAGTCAGCTGGGACGATCCAAAATTCCATCAATCAACTTCTAGTCCTTTCTATCCTAACAGTCTGCAATCCACTCTATTGAGAATGGAAGCCACCCTGCCCTTTGCAAATGGCAGTAGCTCAGGTCAGTTCTGATCACCAATCTGCAAGCACATGATCAGAGAGCATCCTGGGTTTGCAATGAAGAGCGAACCTATCAAGCCTTCTGCAAAGGTAGCTGCTTCCTGGTCTTCCCACAGTACACCAGGGTCCTAGGACTAGATTGGCAACATTTGGGAGGGGGGGAGAAGAGGGGGTGGGCTGAGAGAGATGCTAGGGACTCTGGGATATGGTTATTTTGACTCGGGTCTGCACATGCAGCTTGAACTCCAGAGACCTAGATTTGAACATGGATTAGAAAAGTCTTAACATAGGGTTAAAATACAATGTAGATGCTCAAGCCCAGGGGTCCCTAATATGGGTCAACTGACCCTGGGCTTATATTGCAGCATAGACATATGTTTGTTTGTTTGTTTGTTTGTTTGTTTGTTTGTTTGTTTGTTTGTTTCTTTCTTTCTTTCTTTCTTTCTTTCTTTCTTTCTTTTTTTTTTTAAGAAAAAAAGCAAGTTCAGTTGGCATCAGGGCCAACAACTGCTGCTGAAAGATAGCCAGATTTTGATTGGGTAAGATTGCTGAGGGAAGGGGAACAAACGGTCCAGGGAACAGTAAAATGAGAGCATTAGAATAAATTTAACAATCAGTAAATATATTTTTCCAGGAATCTACTTTTCATAGTGGGCTGAAATGGCACCTAACCCCTTAGAAAAAAATATTTCATATATTTTCTTCAGATTAAATGGAAAATGAACAAACCACACTGTTAGCAATAAACTACTCCAGCTTGTACATTTGGGTCCTGATACACTGCCCATTGATTTCAATGGGACATTTTCCTTTAGCTTTAATGGGCATTGGACTGGGTCCAAAAAGATTATGGTGCACTTCTTGGATGGCTGATGCCATGAGGTTGAAGTCACATGAGGCATTAGGGTACCAGATGTCCTGATTTTATAGAGACAGTCATGATTTTTGGGTCTTTTTCTTATATAGGCTCCTATTATCCTCCACTCCCATCCCGATTTTTCACATTTGCTTTCTGGTCACCGTATGAGCCATATATCTATGACTTACTAATGTGCTATTTCCTGTAGCTCATTGATGTAATGGCACAATCTGTCTGCAGAAGAAAGCGTCTTTCAAATGAAGAAATATTCTGAGGGGAGTGGCTTACATAAAAAAGGGATGGAACTGCGGAAAGTGTCAATAAACTTAGGAATGTTTGGAAACAGGGACAATCTGCATTTGTTTTTGTCCTGGTGGATAGAGCAGGAGAATTGGATTTTATTCTCAGCTCTGTCACTAGCCTGCAAGGTGACCTTGGGCAAGTCACTCTACATCTGTGCCTCAGTTTCCACGTCTGTAAAATGAGGATAATGATACTAATCTTCTTTGTACAGCACATTGAAATCTACTAATGAAAAGTTCTGTATAAGAGGCAGGTATTATTATTTATTATTATTTTGGGTACTGACTGACTCGTGCTCATCACTTAATGTCTGTTCTATTAAATATTAGATTAGATCAGTTGATTATAATTTAGTTTGGTGATAGCTGCATTTATAAATACCCTAGAAAGAAGCACAGATCTCAGGGAAAGTGAGTGGGAGAGATGCTGGCTCTCTCACCAGAAGCAGAAGTGACAGCTGTAGGGCCCTGCTGCTGCTGCATTTAAACTGAAATCAGTCTGTAGTGCTCCCTTTCAGTTTATCTTACAGTGCATTGCATATCACTGAAGCTTTAGATGATGTGGGATATGAACTGGGGTGATTCATTGAACTGACACATGTAATGCAGCAACCTGCCTACTGAGCAGACCTTCTCAGTAGCAGCACATATCACCAGTGCACTGTGATCTGCACTGGCTGAAGCCTAGTGGACTGAATTTAAGGTGTCTGTTGTGATATATAAAACCCTAAATGGCTTGACATTTTCCTACCTCTCTTCCTGTTCCATACTGTGATAGTTACAATTAGGCAGTCAAGATGGATCCCCTTAGCTTAAAGAAGAGAGGGTTTGCAGTAGAGTCTTCTGTATGAGTGTCCCTCAGCATTGGAACAAGAGTCACAGACCACACAGATTTTTTTTCTTCATGTTTCAACGTCGTCAATAATTTAAATCTTTCTCCTTTGTTGGTAGTTTTTTTTTAATCTATATTTCTTACCCAGTGGCTTTTTCATGTTTTTAGATATTCTGCTGATTTCTTTACCTAATATCTTGCTGTTCCCTGGAAGGTTTCTTGCATTCACTGTTGTCCCTCTCTAGATGTGGCATTTTAATTTGGTTCTTGGAATATTTCTGTTTATAACTCACAATCTATTTTTTAAAGTTTGGATTGATCATTTCCCTTTTTGGTGATATTATACTAAATATTAACTTTAAAGTCTATTGAGCAATTTCCTTTTTCCAGCTAGCATATTTTTATTACTCCAACATTGTATGATGCAACTGATTATTGTATTAGGGCCAAATCCTACAAGTTGCTCAGAGACTTCTGTAAAGTGCTGAGCATCCTCAACTCACATCAACTTCTGTGCTCAGCAACTTAAAAAACACAGCCCCTGTCAAACCATTGGTATGATGGTCATCGTGTTATTTGCTTCAGTTTTCCTGCTTTTCTTTATGCACACTCACACTCTTTAATTTGGGAAGATAAGTGGTTATGGACCTGTGTTCAGATGATAATTATTTAAGGGATAGATTCTGAAGTTATCTGCAGCCAAGCTGCAGTATTCCAGGAGTAGCCCTGAGAAGCATTGTCTCTTAGAAACACTCTTCTGTATCATGTCACAGTGCCTTTCTGCTTCCTTCTGAGCTAACCAGCCAGCTGTACAAAGTAATATAGACACCATCTTACGGACCTTACGCGAAGCTCCTAGTGAAATCAAAGTGAATGTTTCTCAAAGTAAAAGAGGATTCAGGGACACCAGGAATATTCCTGGTGGTGCCTAATGTCACACTCAAAGCACAGAATCACTGAAATGTAGGGCTGGAAAAGGACCTTGAGAGGTCATTTGGTCCAGCCCCCCTGTGCAGAGGCAGGACCAAGAACACCTAGACCATCCCTGACAAGGGTTTGCCCAGCTTGGTCTTAAAAACCTCTAATGACGGGGATTCCCTTGGATTCCTATTTCAGGACTTATCTATACTTATAGTAAGAAAGCTTTTTCCTAATATCTAACTAAATCCCCCATGCTGCTGATTAAGCCCATTACTACTTGTCCTGCCTTCAGTGGAATGGAGAACAATGGATCACCATCCTCTTTATAACAACCCTTAACATATCTGAAGACTGTTATCAGGTCCTCTCCATGCCCAGTCTTCTTTTCTGAGGACTAAACAAGCTCAGTTTCTTTTAACCTTTCCTCACAGGTCATATTTTCTAAACCCTTTATCCTTTCTATTGCTCTTCTCTGGACTATCTCCAGCTTGTCCATATTTTTCTTAAAGTGTGATGTCCAAAGCTGGACACTATACTCCAGCTGAGGCCTCACCGGTGTTGAGAACAGTAGGACAATTACCTCCGATGCCTTATATATGACGCTCCTGTTAACAGATCCTCAGAATATTAGGCTTTTTTGCAACTGCTTCATATTGTAGGCTTATATGCAATTTGTGATCCATCATAACCCCCCCCCAGATCCTTTACAGCAGTACTATTGCCTAGCCAGTTGTTTCTCATTTTGTGATTTTTTCCTTTCTTAGTGTAGTACTTTGCCCATCTTTATTGAATTTCATCTTGCTGATTTCAGAGGCATTCTCTAGTTTGTTCAGTTTCTTTTGAATTCTGTTCCTATGGTCCACAGTATTAACAACCACTTCCAGGTTGGTGTCATCTGCGGATTATATAAGCATACTTTCTACTCCATTATCCAAGTCATTCATGTAATTACTGAATAGTAGTAAACCAGCACAGACCCCTCTGAGACCCAGTAGGTATGTCATCCCAGTTTGACAGCAAACCACTGATAACTACTCTTTCAGTAGGGTCTTTCAACCAGTTATTCAACCACCTTATAGTAGTTTAATCTAGACCATCTTTTCCCTAATTTGCTTGTGAGAATGTCATGTGGGACTCTATCAAAAGCTTTACTAAAATCAAGATGAGACATATGCATCTTTTAAATTAAACAGAAGATACTGCAGGGCACAGCATGTTTGAATAAAATGTGGAATTAAGAAGTGTATTAAGAATGTGTAGCACTCTGAAGTTCTGTCTCTAATACATAATGTTATTAGGTGTGAATACCTATTAGGCAAACACATATATAGATAAACTTCTTGTCCCTTTTGTGAGATGTTGAGTTATGAATCTCAAATTATATTCCATGCTTCTTCTCTCATTACATTTAATATGTTTAAACATTAGAACTCTTTTTCAACCTTTATGCATTCAAATTTTGTCCATTATTAGAATGGAAATTATGTATAGGAAATTAAGTGCTTTTCTGAATAAGCATGTGCCTAATCACCTTGCTGAATCTGGCCTACTTCTGTTTGCAAAACTCCCTATTTCTGAAATGAAAAACTTAACATACAATTGAAAAATTGTTGCCTACATTTTGAAGTAATCAGTCAAATTTTCATTTAAAAATGAAGATGTTTTAAACATCACAGCATCGAAAGAATTTTAAATTTGTATCGCTGGAAATATTGAAGTCTAATTGTTCTGACACATGCAAATATATTTAATGTTAGGGGTATGTTAATACAGAATGCATGAATATTAAAATATCAATTATTACATGTATTAGAAATTGGGACATCAATTCTGCAATTCATTCCTTGTGGACAGTCCTTTGTCCACATGGAACCCTATTGATTTCAGTGGGGCTTTGATTGGGTGCAAGTTCCTTTTGTGCAGAACAACTTGCAGGAGTGACTTGCAGACACTTGAGAGATGTAATCTGAAGAGGAAACAAATCTCTCTACCTTTAACTTGAGATTTTCCTTGTAGCTTCATATTCAGTGTCATAGTAACTAATGGGTATTGGACTTTTTCCTTCTGTCCTATATTCATGATCATTACCTATATTTTGTAAGCTTAATGGATATAATGTTTAAATCATAACGGTAAACTCAGACATTCTTGTCTTTATTTAAAATCAGAAGCTTTCCCAATAGCAGAATAATAGTGATGTTCATTGTTGGATAACTTGGAAAATAAATATACCAGGCTTCTGGCTTTAAGCGTTTTAAAAGAGTTTCACTCATACTTGTGTGAAAAAAGTCCTGCCACGAATTTTTATAAATTGGTAAGTCTGTTTGTTATACAATACAGTGATTAATGGTGAATCCCCTTTTGAAGGCTTGAGTAGGATTGCCAACTTTCTAATCGCACAAAACCGAACACTCCTGCCCCATCCCTTCCCTGAAGCCCTGCCCCACCCCTACTCCGAGGCCCCACCCTGCTCGCTCCATCCCCCCTCCCTTCATCACTTGCTCTACCCCACCCTCACTCACTTTCACCGGGCTGGGGCTGGTGTTGAGGTGTGGGGGGAAGGTGAGAGCCCTGGCTGGGAGTGCAGGCTCTGGGTGGGGCTGGGTATGAGGTGTGGGAGGGAGCTCTGGGCTGGGGCAGAAGGTTGAAGTGTGGGAGGGATTAGGGCTCTGGCAAGGGGTGTGGGCTCTGGGGTGGGACCAGGGATGAGGGGTTTAGGGTGCAGGAGGGGGTTGTGGTGTTGGGGGTGTGTGGGCTCCAAGAGGGAGTTTGGGTGCAGGAGGGGACTCTGGGCTGTGGCAGAAGGTTGAGGTGTGATGGGGAGGTGATGGCTCCAGCTGAGGATGTGGGTTCTGGGATGGGGCCAGGGATGAAGGGTTTGAGATGCAGGAGGAGACTCTGGACTAGGCCAGGAGGTTGGGATATATGAGCGGGGCAGGGTGAGGACTCTGGCTGGGAGGGTGGGCTCTGGGATGGGGCCTGGGGGTTGGGACGTGGAGGGCGCAGGGGGCAGGCTCCGGGAGGAAGTTTGGGTGTGGGAGGGGACTCTAGGCTGGGGCAGGGGATATGTGTGTGGGAGAAGGTTCAGAGTGTGGAGTCCTGGTGATGCTTCACATGGCTCCTAGGAAGAGGCCACCAGGTCCCTGCAGCCCCTAGATGCAAGGGCGGTCAGGGAGGCTCTACATGCTCTCCTCCCACCTACAAGGCAAAGCTGCAAAGTTGGCCCAGGAGGCAAAGAAAGCGTGCGGCGCCTCCCTGGCTGCCCATGCGTCTAGGGGCCATAGGGACCTTGCGACCATTTCTGGAAGCCACATGGAGCTGGGGCAGGCAGGGAGCCTGCCTTAGCCCCAGGCCTCCACTGCACCACTGATGGGACTTTTAATGGCCCTGTCGGCAGTGTCGACTGGAGCTGGCAGGGTCCTTTTTCGACTGGGCGTTCCAGTCAAAATCTGGACAGTGGGCAACCCTAAGCTTGAGTCATTGGCCAGGGCACGCTCCTGTCATAACTTTAGTCCCAGATTTGGACCTTAGCGTCCAAAATATGGGGGTTAGCATGAAAACCTCCAAGCTTGGTTACCAGCTTGGACCTGGTACTTGCTGCCACCACCCAAAAAATTAGAGTGTTTTGGGGCACTCTGGTCCCCCTGAAAAACCTTCCCTGGGGACCCCAAGACCCAAATCCCTTGAATCTCACAACAAAGGGAAATAATCCTTTTTCCCTTCCCCCCTCCAGGTGCTCCTGGAGAGATACACAGACACAAGCTCTGTGAATCCAAACAGAGTGACTCCCCCTCTCCGTTCCCAGTCCTGGAAACAAAAGCACTTTCCTCTTCACCCAGAGGGAATGCAAAATCAGGCTAGCAAATCCAACACACACAGATCTCCCCCTGATTTCTTCCTCCCACCAATTCCCTGGTGAGTACAGACTCAATTTCCCTGAAGTAAAGAAAAACTCCAACAGGTCTTAAAAGAAAGCTTTATATAAAAAAGAAAGAAAAATACATACAAATGGTCTCTCTGTATTAAGGTGACAAAATACAGGGTCAATTGCTTAAAAGAATATTGAATAAACAGCCTTATTCAAAAAGAATACAAATCAAAGCACTCCAGCACTTATATTCATGCAAATACCAAAGAAAAGAAACCATATAACTTACTATCTGATCTCTTTGTCCTTACACTTAGAAACAGAAGATTAGAAAGCAGAAACTACTTCTCCAAAGCTCAGAGACAGCAGGCAGACAGAAAACAAAGACTCAGACACAAAATTCCCTCCACCCAGAGTTGAAAAAATCCGGTTTCCTGATTGGTCCTCTGGTCAGGTGCTTCAGGTGAAAGAGACATTAACCCTTAGCTATCTGTTTATGACAGCTCCATATATCATGTACTGCAAAAGGATCACTTATTGTGTAATCCAAGAGTCAGTGAAAACCCCTTAACTGAATGATGATGCCTATTCAGAGTCTAGAAGTTTTAAACATTATTAAAAACTTAAAGCAATTACAATTACGCAGAAAAAATAAAATAATTGAAACTGGTACAGACTGTAATGAGATTATAATGGTATAATAATAAAAAACAAATAATAAGCAAATGAAGATTACACTATCAAATATATAAAGCTCCTGACAATAGCTTGCAAAGAGATACCTAAGACAGATGAGGAACATATATAAAACCTGATGAGGCAGTAATTGACTGTGTGCCTGCCATTCAAAGGAACTATTGTGTAATACGGAGATTTTGCTCCCTGTGAATTGATGACTCTACCAAAGATGAGGTTTATCTATGGATAATATATGAAAAAAATGTGGAAAGAGGAGGGGAATGCAGAGGGATACATACAATCCATCTCTCTTCATTAGGAGCCAAATTCTGATACCTTTATTCATGCTGAGTAATGTCTTGCTCCACAAATGGTCCTATTCATTTCAACTGCACCACTGTTACTATCCAGTGTGAGTAAGCCTATCAGACTCTGGAACTTGGGCTTTGAATAGTTAGAAGGAGAACTAGGCATCGCTATTTGTGTTTGGTAGCATGGAAAGGCCTCAATCGGGGCCCCACAATCTCATTGTGCTAAGTGTTGTACAAATATATCAGTATTGTCAAAGTTAATAATGTGCGCTGTTAATTTGGATGCAGATTCATGCTGCCCTGAATATGTGCACAATAATCCCCACAGAGACACTTATAGAGAGATTTTCAGCTTTTTTAAGAGTACTTGCCTTTGTGGGTTTGTTGTAAATTGGAGAACTTGTTTAAAAATGAGAAATATGTATTTATCCTCTAGGTTTACAATATTTCTGTCCGCTTACCTGCACATCCTGGGAAGTGCGCTCTCTTTCTTTCTTTCTTTCTTTCTTTCTTTCTTTCATTTAATATTTGTGAATCACTCAGACCCTATAGTGATGAGGACCTTAGAAAAGCCCACACAAAATTAATAATTCTGTCTTCAGAGCAAGGTTTGAATAGCATTCAGTGTGCACTGAGTGATGCAGGAGTCCTGTAGAAGAAATAGTATATGATCATGTTACTAAAGACTGTATCATAATACATACAGATGCACGACTAGACTGAATTAAGGTTGCGCAAAACCTTAATTTTGGCATTTCCTAATTTTTAGTGCTTTTCTTTGTCACCTCAAGGATGTTCTTTTAATGTCTTTTGTGTGTGTGCAATTTTCTAGGTTTTTAAAAAACAAACTGAAAAAAGAGAAAATCCACCCTGAGGCACCAGATTGGCACTCACATGGGCCATCATTAGGTTTGAAACTTTTAGATCCACTGCGCAGACCCCTGATGCTTAAGCTAATGGAGTAACATAGCAGGAGTAGGTTGTCATCCTCCATGTGGACCTGCACTATAGGGGGATGGGACTTGCTACTGGGTTTCCAGGTAATTGCTGACAGAAAGGGAATAATGAGACTCAGGGGAGTGTGCTCTAGTGGGTGCAGACTCTGTTCCCCCTCCAAGCTTCATCCTTCCTGCCCCATGTCCTCCAAACTATCCCTGTCCCAGTCCTGTCTTCATCTCTGGCTCCTCATCTCAGTTTCATTTGTCTCACCTACCCAGTACCAGTATTGACTCATCAGGTTTCTCATCCCAGTGCCCAGTCTCCTTGCCAGCAAGTCCTAGTCTTATCCCTCTGGACTCTCCATCCCTGTTCCCCCGCCTCCTTATCCCCAGTTTCCTTGCCTAGCCAGTCCCAGTTCCTCCTGCCCAGCTCTTCATCCAATCTCTCTTCTCTAGGCTGGCTTCCATGGTCCCAGTCCCAATATCCCTCCTACCACTTCTCATCCAGTCTCAGTATCCCCCCACTGCACCTACTGGTTCCCAGTCTCCCCCATGCTGTTTCCTTCCCTGGCTCCCAGTCCTAGTTCCAGTCTCCTTGACTGGCCAGCCTTTCCTCCCATCCAGGTTCCCGGTCCCATTTTATTTCCCACACTACCTGCAGGTCTGGCTCTCATTCCTTTTGCTTTCAGATCAGGTGGCTTCACCCTCCATGCTTCATGGATCTAGCAGGGAGGTCACTGAGAGTATGTCTGCAAGTAAAAACCTGCACCTGGCCTTTGCCAGCTGACTTGGGCTCCTGGGCTGCTGTGCTATTTCATTGCAATGTAGATGTTCAGGTTCAGGCTGAAGCCCGAGCATTGGAACTCTCTTATCTCACAGGGTCCTCACAGCTCCAGTGCGAGCCTGGAAGTCTACACTGCAATTAAACAGCCCCTTAGTCCAAGCCCCTGACACCAAATCCAGCTGCCATGGGCCAAATTCTGGTGTCTAATTGCACTGTAAATATACCCCAAGAACCCAGGAAAAACAGGCTCCCTGCTCTCCATTCAGTTACTGAGTCCCAGCCCAGAACTGCAATTGCAATGAAAGTCCTGCTGAACTCCAGGCTGCAGTATACTCTGTGAACAGAATATTTGGGGAATTGAGCTGCTAAAATCTAAGTCATCTCTGTTCAGCATGTGCAAGTGTAATGTTTTTGCAAAGGCTTACAAATTGGCCACATTTTGGCAGACTTTCATGGGGACAGCAAAAGCCATATTATTGCCACAAAGGCCACTCTCTGCCAAATTCCAAGTCTATTCTTCAACGTATGGGGGTTCTACAGTTTTTCAAGGAAAAGGTCACCAGAATTTATTTAATATGCACAAAACATATGTTTCCCAACCCTTGTCTCAATAACTGAAGTGTTTTGTCTGAAATTTTTCAGACAAATTCAGCCCAAGGCAGACACTCAGCATGGAAAGTGTCAACCCAAACGGTTGAAGTTTGGTAAAGTTTTACGTAGGGTGTTACCATGGGACGTGTCAGGCAACCTTAATCGGTGGTGATACCAGCCCCATCTATAATTGATGCAGAGAGAGCAAGCAGGGTTCTGCTTATAACGTTTTTGGTACCCAATGCAGACCAAAGCAAATAGAATATACTTTCTTGGAGAAAAACTGTTAAACAATGACACGATCCAGATCCTACTGAAGTCAGCCACTCATTCATTTCAGTGGCTTTGGATCTGGCACCAGGAGATCTACATTTTAAACTTTTTTAGTTTCTTGATGTTCTTAAGGTGCATTGTTGCAATTCAGTCTGGAGGTGACAACTTGTGGATTATTGTAGGAAATTAAGCATCTGAAAGAAAAGGTCACAGCCCTGTCACCAGAAATATAGGATTAAAAGCATTCCTGGCCACTGCTCATCTCTGGACCTCTGGATACAGCAGAGGAGCAAATAATCCCCCTACAATGCAAACCTGAGTAACAAAAGTGGGCACACACCCTCAGCTGGAAGAAGTTATTATTGTCTCAGCCATTTTTTCTGGTTTCTCTCTTAGCTGAACAGCATTACCTCTTCTTCTTAGGCTTGGGTCTCTGCTAGCTTGTCCTCATCCAAGCCCCAATTCAGATCAGACACTAGGTAAACCAGTTAACTACACTATCCAATCTGGTGGAGTTGCGCTATAGAACTGGGTGTCATCTGCACATTGAATATATCTAATGGCTTTACATGCATATGAAATACAGATATCTACTAGAGATAGCATAGAGATTAAAAGCCTTATAGTTAAGACTGCAGAAAGGATCATTTGAAAGAGTCATTTTCAATTGTTAACTTTTATTAATCTATCTTTCATGCTAATATTTGCCCATTTTGTTGTCAGTTAAAACAATGTTTTGAGTGTTTTAGCTAAAAATAGTTCAGCCATTTTCAAGAGATAGGAAGAGTGGGGGGAAAATACCCTTTTGCCATTATAAAACATTTTGTAATCTTCTCATGAACAGCTTTAGTGTCTCAGTAGGAAGTGGTAGGACTTGCAATTTGGTTTCTCTTAAATGTTAAAATTAACAATCTGTCAAGGTTCCATTGGCCACACACATGAGACAAGACAGGACAGAACAGTGGAATTACATTTCTGTGCATTAGGCAGGTCAGTGAGAATTTGTATTTTAATAAGTAGGTGTGTCTGGCATTCTCTGTAACCATCACCACTCACAACAGCTACTTTCCATTGGTTCAATAGTTTTGTTGTTCCAGTGTGGAGAAGATTGGATATGCAGGAGACAGAACTTTTCTGGGAGCTGGCACTAACCCATAGAATACCTCCCAGATAAGATAAGAATGACTACTGACCTCCAGACTGCACACAAAACTGATTTATTTGACATGTGCATATGCATGAAAAAGTGATTTACTTCTATATGCTGAAAAGTGTGTGTGTGTGTGGGGGGGGCAGATTATTGTTCCTGTAATTACTTTGGAGCTGCTCAGACACTCTGGGGGCAGACCATTTAGGAAACTAGATAGGTAGATAGTGTTTGTGGTCATCTGAGACAAAGATGGAAGGTGGTGGGGCTCTGTCTTATCATACGTAAAGATGCATGTGAAAAGACGCAAGGATTCCTGCCCCAATTACTGCATGTATCATGAAAGACAGAGTATTGTGCTGTTGTCTAATAAATAGTTGCACGTTGATAGATTGTTTCCGTTTTTTGATTTTCTTTTAAAACAAAATCTCAAAACTAGCAAGGCTAAGGTTATCTGCTACCATAAATTCATCTCCTCTTGCACATGCAGTATGAATTGATGTTATTACATGTTCACATGCTGCCACTGAAAAAATACATTAGACATTTGTTGAATGTTGAACAAATGAAAATGATTGTAGGCTACAAAGTGGCAATGAAATGAAATGAATAAACAGTCTAATTGAGTTGAAGCAGATATTGGCTAGGTATTGGCCATTCTGCAGTTACTGGTGTGGAGGTTCTTGATTCTCTTCTCATATTGATTTCACACATAAAAGCACAATGTTGAAGTTCTGATATAAGATAAGTGTATCTGTACAATAATTTTGTGGCATATCTTGTATTTTCCCTCAGTTAATAATGAAGATTTTAGATCGTGTGAATTGTATTTTAATACACAAACAGGAAATTAGCTTTTCAAATTCTGTTAATGACAATTACCAGTGCACTAAGTCTTTCAGTGTAGTATTAACATAAGAATGCTTTTCTTCATCTCTCTGGCATTGTTTCTGTGCTGTCTTTGCACATAAATGAAAGGAATTATTAATTGTTGCTCCTATTCAGGTCCCACACACATTCTATATGGAAACATGTATCTGGTACTTTTGTTGAATATCTGAAGGAGACCACATCATTTGAGAGAGACGAGGTGGGTGAGGTAATGTCTTTTGTTGAATCAACTTATGATGGTGAAAGAGAAAAGCTTTTGAGCTTAGGGTACGTCTTCACTACCTGCCATATCGGCGGGTAGCAATCGATTGCTCGGGGATCGATATATCACGTCTCATCTAGACGCAATATATCGATCCCCGAACGCGCTTATATCGATTACGTAACTCCACCAACCCGAACGGAGTTGCGGAATCGACAGGGGGAGCCGCGGACATCGATCCCGTGCCGTGAGGACGGTGAGTAATTCGATCTTAGATACTTCGACTTCGGCTACGTTATTCACGTAGCTGAAGTTGCGTATGTAAGATCGATTTTCCCCCATAGTGTAGACCAGCCCTTACACAGAGCGCTTCTTCAGATCTGACTTGGATGGATATTACCTCATCCACCTTGTGTCTCTCATATCCTGGGATCAACACAAGTACCAAACTCTGCAATCTATATAATTTAGCAGTTTTAATCTCTCTGTTGTTGGATCCTTGCCCAGAAGCCAAATCTAAGTAAATGGACCACCAAGTGCAGATTTTGTTATGCTCTGAAATCTGTTGTTTCATTCCACGAAGCCTGAATAAAAAGGAAATTCTGCAAATTTCTATTAGACTTCTATCATTAGATAGGAACACCCAGGTGTATTAACCCTTTGTTTTTTTATTCAAAATAAAAGATGATGAATATTGGGAACATATTTTAAAAAAAAATTAAAGGGTATGCTAGAGCACTAGAACAGTGGCAGTTTGAGTGCCATGGAGGTTGAAGTTCTATTTTCACGGACAGGATAGGCCTAGCATATGTAGCAGAACCTGCTAGCTCACCGGGGCGGGGAGTGAGCATGCTCAAAGCTTCCCTCAACATAATTCTTAATTACTCAGTTGACATATACACTAGGTGGTCAAGGAAGAGTCGGCCTCTGCTCTGGGCTGTAGGAAAGTATCCATGACCATGTAATATGGCCCCCACTCATGCTTACTCTTGGATTAAGGAAGGTACCTCTTCAGAAAGGACCTTCAAAAAATGGCAGGCCGGGAAGGAGATGCACTAATTGGAGGCAGTTATCAATATAATTTTATGAATGCATTAGATGACTGATGGATGTAGTACACAAAATGTACATCCTCATCAGTTTAGTTAATTGTAAATATCCTGCTTTACTTTGAATTTAAACTTCCATTTTTAATATGACTGTTTCAAATTCATGTACCTAAATCAACGTTTGTTTTTTTTGAGCAGTGGTGTTATTTAAATATCTGAAAATATGGAGACTCTAAACCAAGTCAAGACATTTTGGAGGTTTTCAAATAATGACATATATTTTGCACTTAATGTATGTAACCCTTCTGTCTTCTTGTTGTTGGCAGCAAAAAGGGCCAGCTCCAAATATATAGAGGGGTCCTCTATATATGCAAAGACCTCTGGCTTAAGACCCCAGACAGAAACATGGGAATAACTAAATACCTTTTCTGGATACCCTTAACAATGCTTCCCCTTTTGCAAGCATGTCTGTAAACAAAACAAAACCAAAAAAAACCCCAAAATTCAGTTTATTAAGGAGAAAATTTGGCAAGCTTCAGTGATGACTGTTCTAGTGGTGCTGGGTCAGGTGACTTGCGACTGCCCTGTATATCCCCACAGTGTTGTCTTAATGCCATTTTTTGCTCTGATACTGAGTCTGGGTCCTAAGACTGACACTACCTGACCCAGCTATGTGATTTTATCTCTAGGGGTATCAGGTGAACAGGTCCTTATCAGAGTTCACTCAGCTCTGTCATTACACTCTGTGTGTGTGTTCCAATGACTTATAGTAACCTAGAGCAGAATCTTTGTCATCAGTGATTTAATGGTAGCTAAAGATAGGAGCCCATTCCTCCTCCTCTCTTGCCAATTTTTGTCCATGTCTCATTACCCAGCTATCCAAGATTGATGGTGCCACCAAAGATGATAACATTTCATTATTCCTACTTCCAATATTTATTTTTTAAACAAAATAACTAGAATTGTCACACTGGGATGAGGCATAACAAACATGCGAATAGTCGAACTCATTCCATCTCTTTCTCCAGTTCACCAATAGATGGTGACAGAGAGCTCCTTCTCTGTGGATATTCAGACCACAGCCCTACATGTAGATCTTTGATACTGATTTATTACAGAATCATACGTTACGAAACACAACAGCAGCTTTATAATTAATAACATGTAATTAAAACAAATTAAAATGCCTTGAATAAACCAGGTGGGTTAGGAAGAAAAAGACTTCCCAGTGTTCTCAGTCATTCTTTGGTGCCCTAGCATTTAAAAAAATAATTGGAATATACTATTGGAGACAGCTGTTTGGTAGGAGGAAGTGGGGGTGTCTTCAGTGGAAACACAGCAGTTTCACACATGAGCTACTATTTTTGTTGCACATTAATATTCAGATTTTTAAAAGTTAAATTAAATCCAGAAGAAACAAGCATTATACAGAACAATTCCTTGTCAGTTATCTATTAGTTGTACAGTAGTTTTGTAACTAAATGCCCTTGTATCTTTGTAAAATGTGCCAAATTAGTAACGTGTATCTCCCAGATTAAAATAAACTCATTATGAGCCAGTGGCTGCTTCATTACACTGTATGTTCACATGCTTTATTATGCTTAATGAACATGACTCTTACATGAGATGTGATTCAGGACATGATTCTCACTTTGTGTCTGGGGGCCTTAAATAGGAATACGATGTAATTTATGCTAACTCTAAGGCCTGTTTGCAAGGCTGGTGTGGTGGAAAGGGACCTCAGTGTAAATGAGATCAGGATCACAGAGTAGCATTCACATATCATGAACTCAGATACAGTAAAACTGTGTTTATAGTGAAACATAAGAAAATTTCGGAATGTTGCAATTTCGGAATGTTGCAATTTCCAAAATGTATTTGCATGTACAGGCCCAGATTCAGAAAGGATTTAAGAATGAGTAGTGTCATTGACTTCAATGAAACTAAAGACATATTTAAAGTTATTCGCATACTTTAATCAGGCAAAAGTAAGCTTCCACTTATGGTGAAACATTGTGATGCAGAGAAAAGGACATTAGATGCTGCTGAGAAGATCACAGAATAAACTTGTGGAGAAAGATGAGGAGAGAGATTCCAAGGCACAAATAAAACCTCAGACTGGAAATATCTTTGTGCAACCAGAAAAAATGAATGCAATGAAACTGCCTGCCCCCATGACCCAACAAAGACTTTTCCAGGACAAGGAATTAGTGCAGTGGTGGGCAACCTGCAGCCCGCATGCGGCCCATCAGGGTAATCCGCTGGTGGGCCACAAGACAGTTTGTTTACATTGACCGTCTGCAGGCACGGCCACCCCGCAGCTCCCAGTGGCTGCAGTTCACCGTTCCCAGCCAATGGGAGCTGCAGGATGCAGTGTGGTTGTCCAGCATTGAGTTAGAGTATGAAAGGGGTGGGAGGGTGAGAAATGCTCTTAGACACCTCTCCTCCCTCATCTTTATTCACAGCAGTAAATCATTTGAAAGACAAAGGACCATCATTGAACTGGGAGGAGTGGTCCAAAATGGAAGGCTTTTCAGCTGGTATGAACTGCTGAAAGTTTTAGGCAAGCAAAATCCTTTTGCTTTCAAATTTTATTTAGCTTGGTAACGTTTGGGAAATAGCTTGCATGTTAATCTTTTATTTCTTGTGTAACTAATTCTTACTGTTATGCTTTTACCAGTTGTAATCACTTAAAATCTTTCTTTAGTTAATAAACTTGTTTTATTCTTTTATCTAAACCAGTTGTGTTTTGATTGAAGTGTTTGAGGAATCTTTACTCAGGTTAACAAAGTCTGGTGCATAATCATTTCCTTTGATGGAATGATGGATTTTTAATGAGCTTACACCAGTGGTGAGCAACCTGCAGCCTGTGGACCGCATGCAGCCCATCAGGTAAACTGATTGCGGCTCTTCCCGCAGCTCTCATTGGCTGGGAACGGCGAACCGTAACCCCTGGAAGCTGCGGGCGGCTGTGCCTGTGGATGGTCAATGAAAACAATGAAAACTGTCTTGTGGCCTGACAGCGGATTACCCTGATGGGCCGCCTGCGGGCTGCAGGTTGCCCACTGCTGCTCTAATGTGCTGGCTGCTGCTTCCCACAGCTCCCATTGGCTGGGAACAGCAAACCGCAGCCACTGGGAGCTGTGGAAGGCCATGCCTGTGGACAGTCAACATCAGCAAAATGTCTCACAGCCTGCAATCAGATTACCCTGATGGGCTGCATGCAGCCTGCAAGCCACAGGTTGCCCACCACTGGCTTACATTATTTGGGGTGGGGTGCGGGTCCTGAGCAATGTAAGATGCACATTTCTGGGGTGAAAGGCTGGGACTGGGGGATTTGCTGGTGTCACCCTATATATAGTTAATGAGTGACTGGGAGAGCATTCATGTATTCAGCTGGGTGCCATTTTTTATGCCGAAGGCTGCGTAAGCAGGTCAGGAGTGGCTGTTTTGACAGCAAAGCAGGATAAAAGGCACCGCAGGCTAGAGAGTTAAGGGGATACAGTGGTTCCACAATCCAGATCGTACCCTAGGGGGATGTCACAGTAATGTGGACTCATCAGCCTTATATAAGATATCTTTTTATATTTTAATAATTAAAAGCTATGACAGTTGCTTATTTCTGTTATCAAAATTGTCTTGCTGATACCTTCCCTCATCTATTCATTGCGTCAGGCTGTTATTGCTCATCTTATACATAGACTGTTGGCTATCTGAGTCAGGGATTGGCTTTATATATGTACAGTATCTCACACAGTGTGTCACTTCAGGGTCAAGTTGCTGTCTGTATTGGCCATACTACACAGCCAAGTGCATGGGGGAAGGGAGAGGATCCAGCCCCACCTGCTACTCTGGGTCCCAACCCAGGGATCCTGTAGCGGCAGCCTCTCTCTGCCCTCCTTCTCTCCCCTTGTCTGACTATCGTCCCTGGGCCACTTCCCCTTTGGTCCTTGCACCTTCTTGACCCTTTAGTCAGGGGCACCAGCCTGGGAAATAACAGGCCCAAACTCTCCTCTGCTCTCCCGAGCCTGTCCAGCACTGCTCTGTCCTCCTTCCTTGCTAGTCAGGGAGAGACTCCCTCTCCTTTGCTAGGCAGCCTTTATATAGGGCCCAATCTGGCCCTGATTGGCTGCCTCTTTCCTTGGCCTGATTGGTTCTCCACTGGCCTTTGCTGATTGACTGTCTGCCTGCACAGCCTCTCTGGCCTGTTTCAGCCCTTTTTCTCATCGAGTGGGGCAACTGTCCCACTACAACTCTTCAGAGGAGGAGCTTGGTGGTTGTTTTACACATTTTGCCATTTGCACAAAGCCTTGTAAACGTATGAGACCAGAACAATAAAGAACAAGGAATTTCAAGTTGATGTCTGCCCTCTTCACTTAGCCATAGGCAATTGTGAGTCCCCACAACCAACTGTCATTGAGGAAGAAGGTCAAGACACACACACACACTCACACACAAACTCCGACACTGAATATAGTCATGAACCAGAATCACCTTGGACTGAGGGCAGATTTTGGCCCTAGTCCTAAATCATAATTTGATTGCTTTTTGCCACTCCACTTGCACACCGTGACCCAAAGCAGGCAGATCCAGTTCCTGGAAGATCTGTCCTGCATCAGGAGAAACAGAGACTTTCTAAAAAACTCTGTGTCACTCCCCCTGTGATATGGTGATCCCTGACTCAAAACAGCCCTTTTGGGGTCATTGCTGTTCCGGTCTGTTTTGTGGGAGCAGTCATGGTGGAACACTATTAGATAGTGATATCAGTCAACTTCTGTCTCACTTGATGTTCTCTGCTGAGATCTGAAAAAGGGCAATGGAATCTTCAGATCACAATGCCAGAATAGGCTAATTTGAAAGCCCTCTTATCGTACTATTACTTTTCCTTTCAATCCAGGATCCACTTAATTAACATTTCCCCCCATAGTGTCATGTGTCAGAGGGGTAGCCGTGTTAGTCTGGATCTGTAAAAGCAGCAACGAATCCAGTGGCACCTTATAGACTAACAGATATTTTGGAGCATGAGCTTTCGTGGGTGAATACCCACTTCGTCAGATGCATGTAGTGGAAATTTCCATGGGCAGGTATATATATGCAAGAAATATATTTGCTTGCATATATATACCTGCCCCTGGAAATTTCCACTACATGCATCTGACGAAGTGGGTATTCACCCACGAAAGCTCATGCTCCAAAACATCTGTTAGTCTATAAGGAGCCACAGGATTCTTTGCTGCATTTCCCTCCCAGTGATTTTTGAAGAAACAGGTTTTAATTGGTTGCAACTATGTTTTAATAAAATGCAGTATTGCTTTAGTGATGTATTATAACATTATAGATACTGTATGTGTTTCAGTTCAGAATTCTACACAGTTGCTCACTTGACTTCCTATAAAATGTCGATATCAAGATGAAGTAGGACAGAAACAGCAAAATTTCAAGAGAAACAGGTTGAATAAGAAAACTGCCCTTTCACTTGTGTACCTGATCCATGTCAAAGCCACGGTGGGACTTACTTTAATAGAAGGAAAAAAAAATGCTCTAGGGATTGAAATGACACTGTGAAAGACTCACTACAAGTAATGCAGCATAATCCAGAGACCTTGTCCAGTAAATACTCAGGACTGAACTAAAGGCAAGTTGGATTCATTTCTTACTTTCAAGTTCTCTAGTGTAAGACATGGTGGTGAGAAAACTTGTACTGCTGCTACTTTCTTCATATATTTGCATTAATCATGAATGGCTTCAAATTCCATTAACAGCACTTTATTTTCCAAAAGAAAGCAGTCCACAACAAGAATATGAACAGGTTCCTGGCAATATTTAGAATGTTTTAATATTGTAAAATGCAAAACATTAGTTTTCCCATATTGTATGCCATTAGAGGGAGCATTTTTGGCCAATATAGGCTTGAGATACAAAGTTCCAGATGAGTAGCAAAAGTCAAGTACAGTATTTTCCCAGTAAAATAGACTTTAATTGTGGTTCTCTGTAAGGCCTTCTTCCACCTCCACACTAATAAGCATTCATCTCTGCCTCAGCTAGCTACCCACACACTTTTTTCCTTTAAAAACACAGTTGTCCTCAAATACCATTCAGAATTTTTCAGTCTCTCATTAAATTAGAAACAGTAGGCAATTTAATCAGGTGGTGAACAGTGAAATAGTGCTAAAAATGAACTTCAGGAAACAGATCTAATAAAAATATGGATCCTGTTTCATTCTGGTGCTAGTTTTGGAAATCGGTTTAAGCAGATTAAATTATAACTTTTTGGACACGAGTGCATTTTTTAAAAATTGCACCACTATTAAAAATTAGTAGGCTTCCATAAATATTGTTTTAGTTCATTTCAGCATGGACTCTTGCATATGAAATATGAAACTCTTATGCCCCAGTATCCAGAACTACTGCACATAGGTTTAGGGGCTAACCATTAAAATGAAGCTGTTTGCAGAATCGGGACCTTAGTTCTCATTTACCAGACAAAGGGAAAAATACTCCAAAATTTTATTTTAGTGAAAGTGTCATGTTCATTTTCTCACATCAACATTTCTCATTTTACAAATAAAAAGGCATTTTTCCTAACTGTCAGACCTGCAATCTGAATCTGGAATCAGGGAGTCAAGATGGATTATTTTTGTTCATGCATCATCACCTCTATTGAAGGAGAGAGCACTTTGCCCCTTTACAGGTGCACATCCTCTTGTACTGCTGGGACAGCCAGGGGGGAACTGCTGCACCGAAGTAGTTCCAACCAACCAGACCAGCTCTTGTCCAGCGATAGAGTGCGCACTGTAGGATTCCTTCCCTTTAAGGACTCCCCCATGAACTATCATCTAACAGCAGCCTAAGACATCAAAGTGTGTAGCACTGCCCATATTTCCATGCAATCTTTCCGCTGTACTGATCTTTCTGTAGAGGGGCATCAGATGTGTATGTATATGGATGAGTATCCTGTAGAGATGTCTTTGAAATCTGTACTGCCAGCATACTTGAAAAGTTGTTCTGCTTTCATAGCTGTGTTTCTAGGATTAATGCTATAAAATACTCCCCAGCGTAGTTTAGGGTCCTGGTCTACTCTGGTGGGTGGGTTTGGGACCAAATGGACTCCTCCTTAGCTCTACTAGCTGCTGCATTGCCTCTAATGGAGCTCTCTGGAGACTGATGGCTTGTGCATGCTAAGAAAATTTGCATTTAGACTGGTGCAGCCCCCTAAATAAGATGAGATGCACTGGATTGAAGAGAGACTTACACCCAAGTAGCTTAGCTCAGCAATTTACTAAAGTAAATTTCATCCCACTCTGTGCTGGTGTAGCCCATGTTCATTCAGGATTTGCACCAGTATAACTACACTAATGCAATTAAACCACTGCAAATTTTCTTAATGTAGACAAGTCCTTATGCAGACATCACGTCACTGGTTATACCTGTAAGCAGAGTCAGGATGAGCTCTACCCTAGCATCTGATGGAAAGAATTTCAGAGAGTGTATTTGCATAGGCACACCTACCCCAACGGCAGCCTGGGATGGTTGTTTTGACAGCTCAGGGATCCCCAGTTTCTTTGCTGTTGGGGCGGGAGGATTGGAGTTTGTCACCCTGATTGTATGAATGGGGAGCTGTGGGACTGCTTTGTGACAGAATTGACTCAACCTCAGTTGGATGGTACTTGCTAGACAAGAGACATGGGTTCCAAAACCCAGTGAATTGAGAGAGGCTGGGGACAGGTATTTGTGTCTGGTGGTGTAGGCTCCTTGTGGAGCCAGAAGCACCAGTTCCACCCACTCCTCTCTCCACTGTGGAATGTCAGAGTTGATTTTTTATTCCCTTAAGAATCTGGATACAGGTTACTGAGCTGAACTCACTTTGGGCTAATGGTGCACGAGCACTGGGGCTCCCCTACTATGAGCTGAGATCACCAAGAGTTGAAATCACTAAAGAGCTGAAATTACTGAGCTGAGAGCACTGAGAACTGTGCTAACTAGTGGGGGAGCCTGAAGCTATACGGCAGAACAGAGCAGCTGGCAGAGTGGAGTGGAGCAGTTTGCGGGGACAGCTGGAGCAGCTCATGGAGCAGAGCGGCTGGTGGGGCGGAGCAGAGCAGTTTGTGAGGATGGCTGGAGGAGCAGAGTGGAGTGGCTGGTAAAGCGGAGCAGTTCGTGGAGAAAGCGGAAGCAGAACCCCACGGAGAGGCAGGGCAGTTGGCCCTGGACCACATAAGGTGCCCCTTTCTACCCAGGCTTGGGGGAGGGACCTCTGCAGATAGACTCTCGAACTTTGGGGCTGCACTGATCCAGGACAGAGACTTTTGGATTGTGGGACTTTTGGGACTGTGGGTGATTTGGGGGTTGCTGGACTCAAGAGCCCAGGGAAAAGGACACCGCCCAATTTCCTGGGGTGGGTCTTTGCTCACAGTTTGGTCTAGGAACTCTAGCTGAGGTGTTTTCCCAATGTAATGCTTGTTGTTTATCTCTTGTAATTAAACCTTTTCTGCTACACTGAGACTCTGTGCTTGCGAGAGGGGAAGTATTGCCTCTTCGAGGCGCCTAGGGGTGTGTGTAAGATTTTCCCAGGTCACTGGGTGGGGGATCGAGCTGGTTTGGCATTGTGTTATGGAAACGGAACCCCTGGGTACTGAACCCGGTCCTTGTTGCTGCCAACTCAGAGGGGCAGAAGGGTTATGTACCAGATCACATTTGTAAAGTTTTCTTCACAACTTTGAAGCTAACATTATATTTATTTTTTTAAAAGAAAATTTTTAGATTCTGATGTCACTGTCTGGCTGCGGGAAGGCCAGGGCCTACCATTTTGTGCTTTATCTGGATTTGCCCAAAAGTGCATTTGAACCCCATTGATGAATACATTCAGCATGTGTGCGATCCTATCTTGAACATCTGCACAGTCTACTGTGAGTAGCAACTCAAGTACGTGGAGCGTAGCTTGTGGGTGAACCCTGGGAGAGTATTCCACCCCCACACACTAATTTAAATCAGAGCTGTGCCCTGGTATGCCCAATATATCTTGGTGTATTTCTCAAGCATCACTACTGTCTGCAGATCTGAAAAAAGATTGTGCCACACTTGGGTACAATAAGAGCTGTGTAAAACAGCAGCATCTAGTATCAGAATGCAGCTTTTTAATGATGGAGAGAATGACATAGTACGTCCCAGTTGGTGAATCTTGATCTCTGAATCCCTTTAAATATCATCTCCGTAGGTTTGCTTTGAGTAGGTCAATCCTACATCTCTCATTTCACCAGAGCAGTGTGTGGTGTCTGTGCCAGTTATCATTGTCAAGAATGTGGAACTTGCAGTGTGCAGTAAGACAGTCATCTTAAAAGCCATCCTTGTCATAGCTTTTCTTCAGCTTGCTGATCCATAGGCATGAATCCAGTGTTAAAAAATAAAAAGCAAGCGGATGACTATTTCATGAGGATTGGGATAATATTATAAAGATTCCCATGGCTCTTGTGCTACATCAGATAAGGAAATGACCAACTGCCGGCATGCAAAAAGTTAGTGACTGAATTTTATCATCTAGTGATTTTAAGGGGAGCCCTGCCTACACATCCAAGGGGAGAATTTTGCAATATAGTAGCATCTAAAACGCTTCCTTTCACAGTCATTGGATAGAAAAAATGTCAAGCAAACAGAACTCAAACAAGACCAAGATCAACAGTCAGCTAAGTAGAAATTTTTAAAAAGAAAAAAAAAAAAAAGCTTTGAATTCCTATTCTGCCTACAGAAGACAGGCATTGACATTCCAATTCTGAATTCAAGATACATTTCTGCTAAATAGAGAAATAAAGCTGTAACCACTAAAATAAACAAGATGTTGTAAATTATTGACCATGTTTGGAATCTCCAAGCATCACAATGAATGGTACTGCACCAGCTAACATAACTATGTAGCACATCTTTTTTTCACTCAAATAATGAGGTTGATAAGACCATTGAAGACATGTCTGAAAGGGACAAGTTGGTAGAAGCCAGCAGGTCTTTGTTCAGTTACTTCAGCATGACAGCATCAGAGTATCAGACTAACTGGGAAAGATATTCATTAAAAATTCAGTCTGAAACATGGAAATATAAGGTAAGATCACTATATAGCATGATATTTGCTTACAGTGTTTTATAGCACCCAAATCTACTGATAAAATTGCAAAATTGTATTCACAAATAGTATATAATAAAGCTTATTTGCTTTTCTAGGACAAACCCATACTCATGACTGACACTCAAATTCACATCCCTAAAAACTGAAAAAATTAAAGCTATGGAGAAACAGAAGTAGTAAAGCTGTTGCCGTGTGCCTTAGCAGAGTCCTGCATTTGAGAGTATGATGGCTTGGTCATCCCTCTTTATTTTTCTGCAACTTTAACTGAGCTACACTATACATTTTTATATTGAAACATAAATTCAGAACATACACAATAAAATGGGAGACATTGTGTGCATTCAGTTTGTCACTAAGGGCCTAATCCTGTAAATATTTACTACTGGAGCTTGGGTTTAGAAACCTTTGGTTTCAGTAGGAATAATGATGATAGTAAGCATTAGGCCCAGAAGTGTTTGCAGGACCAAGCCAATGCTAAGGACAAAACACATTGAGGGATGTGATCCTGCTGTCCTTATTTATGTAAATATGGCTAAAGAGTAAGATCCATGGTACATATACTGAATATCTCAGGTGTGTATTTTAGAAAATATAACTAGTTTTATTGATACAGGAGAGACATATCCCAAATTGTGTATTTTCTAGTGCATAGTGAGTAAGCGGAGGTAATTAGAAAAATTCAGCAATATGTTCATAGCAATTATGCACATTTTGGTATTTGCATATAGAACAGTATAGTAGTTCTATAGCTACTGCCATTGCATAGTATGCTTCCCCCTAGTAGTTGCACCTCTCATAATCTCTATCCCCATAACACCTCTGTGAGGTAGGGAGTTCATTGTTTTATAGATGGGGAACTGAGGCATAGAAAGACTAAGTGACTTGCCCAAGGTCATACAGAGACTCTGTGGCAGAACAGAAACTTGAACCCATGTCTCTCAAGTCCTATGTTAGTGCCCTGTACTTACAAAGTACAGAAAAGAAAGCAAAAAAAGTAGCAAACAAATCTCTAGCCAGCTTTAATCTGGGCACAGCCCCTCCTCCCTGAGGTAGCCTCAGCTGGGGTTTCTTCCCAGCCCCAACACCACTGCAGGAGATCCTGTCTCCCTACAGCTTCACTCTGCAGTCCCCCTTCTAGCTCTGCCCTCCCTGAACTCCCTTTCACCCTTGATAGCCCAGCTGCAGCCTGATGCCTTTATTGGCTTAACTGGGAACACCTGCACTGGCACAGGGGCACTGGGCCCATTTTTAATCACAGGAGCCAGACACCCTGTTTCAAGGGTCAGAATTGGGACCAAGAACCAAGCCGAAATGACACTCTATGTTCCCAATCCCATCCATGCTACAAAAGGGTTAAATATCATTGTGAAAGTTACCTTAATCCATATTTGGGCACTTAATAAAAATGGCCTGGTTTTCATAACTGCTGAGGACCTGCAACACTCACTGATACCTAAAATTTTCTACCTTTATTTAGGCATCCAAGTTTGATAGTGCTGGCCATAGTAACTAATGCTAATGGAACATTAATAACAAAACGGACATGAAAGAGAATCCTTTCATATTTCAGGACTACAAATGCTCAACCTCTTTACCAAGTGATCTTTCATCAAAACAAAAGGAGATTCACAGCCTCTCTCATGATGAAATGCATATAGCTCAGGAATATCAACTCTAACTCTCCTCCAAATAACCCATCATGCTGCATGCTATACTTAAATGATAGCAACCAAAAATGCAGTTAAATGCAAACCCTGGGCAGTGATGAAACTCGAGTTACTTTCAGCAAGCAAACCCTTATCACCTCAGTTTGCCTGGGCCCTAAATGGAGACAAGGGGAACAAAGGTTGTTTCCTGCTGTGCTGTAGCCATATCTCTTCTTCCAAATTAAAAAGCTATTGTGACACGACATTATTGCACTGTGTCTTTGAGCCTCAATGCAGCAAATGCTTAAGCACTAAGTAAATTTATCAATGGGAGTATTCTCACAATGCCTCTAAATCACTACCATCAACTATTGGTTAGGCAGGCAGTCACCTGTGACCATTAGACGACTCATTTACTTAAATACTTAAACTCAGTTTTAATGTTAACTTGTCCCCTCCTGATATCTGTAGGTCTGTTCATTCTCTCTTCTCTTAGGTTGTGAGCTCCCTGGGGTAGGGACTTTCTTCTGTCCCCCACCTGCACAATGCCTAGCATAAGTAGGCCTCATCCCTGATTGTGGCTTCTACGTGCTACTGCAAACAAATACTAAATATTTTTCATAATAATATTATTATTCATGTTACATTATTTATATTACATAATTAAAGTGCATTAATACCAATGCATGGTGCAGGGAATGGCAGTAATTGAACGCACTATGCAGACATACTCTTTGTTGCTTAGCAGTTAAATGTATGGACGTAGCTGCAGTGCTGACAAAAATGCTAATAAAAGCTGACAAGTTATATCTCCTGAAAAATTACACAATTAAGAAAAAAAATCTCCGAAGAACTGCCTGAGCAGCAGAAAATGGCACATCCTGGTAGAGATCCCATCCCTCATGAAGACACTGTCTTCGGCTCTGGGCCACTTAAGGGGCTGAAGGTGATGGGACAGTGAAAAGAGTTCACAATTATAGCATGTGCTGCAGACAAATAAGATCACGGTAAGGGGTTTTGTTCCTTTTTGAAGATAGAAATGTTTTTCTTGCAAAACTGTCCGGAAAAGTCTTTTTCTTCTCATGTTCCCTGTTGTCTGCTTCCTGTATTTTTGTAGGTTTTTCATAGCATCTGTCGCAGTCAAATTTGTGACTTTTCTAGCAGATGGTTGTATCACACTATATGGGTTTTATTTATGTAATATGATACAGCCTATACTATTAATATAAAATGAATTGCTTTATCTTCACAACAGATCCTATAATGACACTGAATCATTTCATTGTTTTTAATATTTTTTTTGTTATGAAAGAAACGGACACAAGGCAGAGGGGCAGGGTGGTAGGCTGGGATTTTCAAAGAAGCCAGTGGGATTTAGGGGTCTAAATTCAGTTGGAGTTTGGATACTTAACCTTTTATTCTCTCTCCTCCCACCATTAGGCTCCTTAGAAATTCCAGCTGTGACATAAAGAACCCAGGAAGTGCAATCTGTCTTTTGGAAAGTGTCATTACTCATTATCCCCTTTTATTAAGGCAGACTTGTAATAAGAAGTTAGCATACTACATCATATATTACTTATTCAGGATCAGGTTAATATTCAAAGAAGCAGGCTAAAGATTTTAGCTTGCTGGCTGGGATGGTCTCTTTCTCTGGCTACGCTAAAAAACTGACCAAATTACTAAATACCTATCCTCTTTTTAGAGTGGCCAGACCGGACAGTCTCTATGCAAAAGAATAAATGGACACAAATCAGACGTCAAGAATTATATCATTAAAAAACCAGTCGGAGAACACTTCAATCTCCCTGGTCACTCAGTTACAGACCTAAAAGTCGCAATTCTCCAACAAAAAAACTTTCAAAAACAGACTCTAACGAGAAACTGCAGAATTGGAATTAATTTGCAAACTGGACACCATTAAATTAGGCTTGAATAAAGACTGGGAGTGGGTGGGTCATTACACAAAGTAAAAACTATTTCCCTATTCTAATTTTTCCCCTACTGTTACTCACACTTTCTTGTCAACTGTTTGAAACGGGCCATCCTGATTATCACTACAAAAGTTTTTTTTCTCTTGCTGATAATAGCCCACCTAAACTGATTTGTCTAATTAGAGTTGGTATGGCAACACCCATTTTTTCCATGTTCTTTGTGTATATATATCTTCCTACTGTATTTTCCACTGCATGCATTGGATCAAGTGGGTTTTAGCCTACAAAAGCTTAAATTTGTTAGTCTCTAAGGTGCCACAAGTACTCCTCGTTCTTTATCTTCTTTTTGGCATTTTTCTTGTGTACATCTGTGGTGTGAAAGGTTTTCCATTACAAGGACAATCCATATTTTACTATATCACAATTGCATAGAAGGAGGGAGGGGTCACATTTTTCCAATTACGTGCAGTATAATTTCTTGCAAATTTGTTATTCTGTTTAAAACATAGATCTTTTAGTGGGGCATTAAATAAGCAGGTCAGAGCATCACTAGAAAGCCAGCATTTTGTCATATGATTAACCTTTTAAATAATTTTTTTCACAAACAGTCTAATTCCTAGATACCACCACCACATGTTTCAGTATGTTCTCCTTTCCCCACAACCTGTCCAACCCTCCTAGTAGCAAAAATATTATGGATCTTAACTGGAGTCAGATACCATCTATATAGTAATTTATGCATTTTTTCTTGAAGAGGTACACAAATTGAAGATATATATATCTCAACCAGATAAATATATTTGTCCAAATCCCTCTCCCATCTTTTCATTATTAACTTCCTTTTCAATCAAAATTGTATATATCTTAGAAATTAAACTTTTTGTTCCAGCTTGCATTTGGGTCAATTTCTTAATTGTGTTTAAAGGTCTACATAGAGCTGCCTCATGTCCAGATTTCACAATAAAATGTTTGAGTTGTAAATACTGAAAATACAAGCTCTTTAAATTATTTCCATTGCTACCTATCTATTGGTATGATTTCCAAGGGGCAACTGCCTAAATTCAGTAATCTCCGCTCCGACCCACAACAGATAGTCACTTTGATATTTCCTTGGGATAAATTCTTGATTATTCATTAAAGTAGCTAAGGGAGAGGACCTGGGCGACAGGAATTTAGAAAATTTGTTCAAAGCTGCTAAGCAGGTTAAATGGGTAAGATTTTTTAAATTTTTGATTACCTAAATTTCTTTTTAACCCCACAGTTACTGTGAATAGCTATATTTGGGTTCCAGTCTTGTTTGAATTTTCCCCAGTGCTTGGATGATCTGTTGCTAACCCAGTTGATCACATCTTTGAATTGTGATGCATAATAATAAGCGAAATTAGGGAAAGCTAATCCACTCCTCTTTGTAGCCTTTAATCAGAACTTTATAACTCACCCTTTGTCTTTTACATTTCCTTATGAATTTTAATATTGCATCCTGCCATGTTTTTAATGTCATGTCAGGGATATCAATAGGGATGCTGAAACAAAAATAACAAGTTTGAGAGAACATTCATTTTTACTGCGGCTACGCTGCCTATGAAGAAATTTCTTATTTGTTCCATTACTCCAAATCTTTTATTAGTTTCCTTCACAATAGGCGGTAATCTGCCTTTAAAAGATGTTTATATTTCTCCAAAATATTTTTTCCTAAGTATTTTAAAGATTACTTTATCCATTTAAATTTATTTAGCTGCAAACTATTTGTTCTGAGCCTTTGGGGAATATAAATTCCTCAAATTTCAGATTCTTTGTCAAGACAAAGTGGGCGAGGTAATATCTTTTATTGGACTAATTCTTTTGGTGAAATAGAGAAGCTTTTGAGCTACACAGAGCTGTTCTTCACCTTATCTCTCTAATATCCTGGGATCAACATGGCTGTAATGACACTGCAAACTGCAGGTGTATTTTGAAGCCAGATACCTGTTCAAATTCCAAAATCAATTGTTCTATAATTTTTAACAAGGCTTTTGGCTCCTGCAATTATAAAAAGACATCAGCTTACAAAGCTATTTTGTGTTTTAATCCGGAGTTTTGATACCTTCTACCAAGGGACTGTTTTTCACATTTTTTACAAATGACTCCATTGCTAAAGCAAACAACAGGGGAGAGGGATAATGGGCAACCTTGTCTCGTACCACTAGATAAATTAAAAAGAGAAGATTGGTTACTACTAACTAAAGCATACACATGAAGATGAGTATATAGGGCCAATACTCCCCTATAAAGTGATTTTCAAAACTAAACATCACCAAAATCTGTCTAAGATATTCCCATTACAGCCGATTGGAAGCTTTTTTCAGCATCAAAAGAAAGGAGCACCCAGGAAGAATTGTAGAATTAGCATTTTAGATCGAATCTAGAGTTCTTCTGGTATTATGAGATAGATGCCTGCCAACGACTAAGCCACATTGGTCAGAGTGAACATATTTTAACAAGATAACACTCAATCTGCTTGCTAGCATCCTGGCATATGTTTTAGTATCCATATTAATTAAAGAAATTATGATTCACAATAAGATCTTTTCCTTCTTTGAGAATGACCCCAGTTTTTGCCTCTTTCCTTGAATCTTGTTCCCTTGAAATAGATCATTAAACAATTCAGTTAAAATAGGGACCACCACTTGCTTTAGAGCTTTAAATACTCTCCAGAAAACCCATCAGGACCTGGACCTTTATTGGATTGTAACTTTTTAATTACATCTTCAACTTCCTCTACAGTAATTGGCCTATCAAGAGTACCACATCATCCTTGAGAGCTGAGGTAGTTTCACACATCTCAAATGTTTACACATTCAGGATTTGGATGTTCCGAAGCATAGAAAGTGTGGAAAAAGTTAGCATACACTTCAGAGATGTTTGTCCGTTACTAAATCTCTCTTTTTATTTCTAATCAGAGGGATAGCTGATTTATCCTGTTTCTTTTTTAACTGTCTGGCTAAAAGCCTATCACCTTGATTGTCTTTGTCATACTATTTTTGTTTAATATAGCTAATTATTTGGTCAGCCTTATCTGTTGGTAACGTTAATCTTCCCTCTTATTTCAATTATTTTCTTATATACTCTTTTGGATTCTGTTGATTTATGTTTACCTTCTAAAAGAGAAAGTTATTTAACCAAACTCTTTTTCAAGACTTCTCATCTTTTTGAGGTATGATGCTTTATTAAGGGTTTCCCTCATTACTGTCTTTGCAGCATCGCAGAGAACACTTTTATCAGTCCCTTCCTTATCATTTTGTTCTATATATTTCTGAAAATTTTCTTCCAGTTCTTGACTTCTAAGGAGGCCATACAACAAGGCGCTATGCAACTGCCAGGCCCTTTGTTTTTCCACTGAGTCCCAATCTTTATAACTCCCAGATTAGATTTGTTGTCCTAATCAACCAAATAACCATTTTTATTTCTAATTAACCAGAGTCTTAGAAACAAAAGTAATATAAATCCTAGAATAAAATGCATGAGTAGCAGAATAATATAGTCCCTGATGTCCAGGTTAATTAGCAATGCAACACATTTGCACTTGCTCCTCCCAAATGCCCACTGTGTACATTTGCATTATCCAAAATGGAATTAAGCACCTTGTTAAAGTTCCTCCTAGAATAATATCCCCTTATCTAAAATGTTCTAAATCCCTAACAAACTAATCAAAAAAAGAAGCTTGATCTTGATTGGGAGCATATATGTTGGCTAAGGTGTTTCAAGGACTGCTTAGCTGAAGAATATCTGCCCTCTGTATTTATGAGTTGTGCTGAAACAATAAAAGGGAAGTGTTTATAAAAGAGCACGCCACCTCTCTTCTATTAGATTGCCCTGGAGAGACATATGGTAGCTATGTCTAAGAAGTACTCAGATATATATCTTCAATTTTCTTCAAGTGTGTTTCCTGTAAATAGATTATACAAGGAAAATCCTTTTTCAGTGAGCAGAATACCCTTTTCTAAAAAGCTTTCATTTATATCTGAGATATTTCTTCTCAACCAAGGTCCTGATCCCGCTGTTGACAGTCTCTCTGCATAGAGTCTGGGCCTAATTTTGATCTGTTAATATCCAATACTATTTCACTGTAAGTGAATGTAAGTACAGATCTGCTCACAATAGCTTAAAGAATGCCTTAAGCTCTGCCAAGTCATCAAGCAGTTCATTTGAAGTTTGGCCCCCTGTGCTGAAACCCCAATATTTTTAGTAAAGCATTTTAGAAAGATATTTTTATATTTCAGTTAAAAGTGGGCTCTCTGCAACAATCTCTAGTCACTCAGTGAAATCAGTGGACATTTTGCCTAAGTAAAGAGAACAATACCAAGACTGAGTCAGTATGGATCAGACTGATTAATTGTATTTATTAAAAACACTGACTGGTTTAGGCTCCTGTGGTATATTTCTTATTAAATTAATGTAAAAAATAGTAAAAATAGTAATGACAAATCAGAATAATACTTGCTTACGCTTTTTGCAGCTCCTTCCCTTCATCGTGATGTAAGCAGAGTCAGAATGAGCTCTACCCTGAGATCTGGTGGTGAGCTGTGGAAAAGGACTTCAGGGGCTGATCTCGTTTGCATGGCCACACCCACCCTGCCTAGCATGATGGACTGCTTGCCCAAATGGTCACTTTTGCTGTTGTGGGATCCTCAGTCTCTTTGTTATTGGGGCAGGAGTAATCAAGTGTTGTAATTCTAGCTATGTGAATCAAGAACAGTAGAACAGTACTTGGCATTTTATGATGGAGGGACACACCCTCAACTAAGTAGCATTCACTAGGCAAGGAACATGGATTCCAAAGCTCAGTGATTTGAGAGAGGCTGGGGACAGGTATGTGTACCTGTGGGGCTGTCTGAGGGCCCTGAACACTGCCTTGCCCCCGCCTGTCTCCGTGGTGTACAAATAGAGCAAATTTTGACTCAGTTAGGAGTCTTTTTAGGTGCTGCAGAGCTGAAATCACTGATTCCTAGGTCTAAGCATTAGACCTACTTTGGACTAGTGTTTCTGAGTGTGCCAGAACTTCCCCCCTCTTACTAACAGCTGAAATCACTGAGAGCTGAAGTTACTAAGAGCTGAGATCACTGAGATCTGTGTTAAGTGGTGGGGGGCCTGAAGACAAGTTGGTGAGGGGTTAGCTAGTGGAGAGGCACGGATAGCGAAGCGGTGCAGCTTGTGGTGAAGACTGCACAGCAGAACCCCATGGAGAGGCATGGCACTCGACCATCAACCCGAGCAGCAGGGCATGTAAGATGCCCCCATATTTCTCCCCAGTTCCACCCAGGCTGGGAGGTGAACTTCTGAACTCGGGGGGCTGCACTGACCAAGGACAGAAATTGTGGGAGGGGTGCCTTTTGGGTTACTGGAATCAAGAACCACTCTGGGGATGCACTGCGTGGAGGCTCAAGCCGGTTTTACATTGTGTTATTGAAACCGGAACCCCTAGATACTGAACTCGGCCCTTGTTGCTGCCAACTCTGACGGGCAGAAGGGTTACATAAGAATGATGAAATTAACTATCTCCATGCATAGCAATCATGACATATGACACAAGGGCTGGAATGCTGGGCAGTCAAACAGATTGAAGTATGTAACTTGCTCATTTTACATTCACTTTACTTGTGTTTCTCTCCCCCATCATTAACAGAACTTTTAGCTTGATTTTAAACAGTGAAGAGTTATTTCACCTTGATGAAAACATACATCGGACCAATTTCCCAAGCAAAATAGCAAAATATATTACCTTCTGCACATTAGAAGTGTGTTAGAAGATAGTAAGAAAGGTGCAGAGTAACATGCTACAAGCTATACGTTTTGCTTTTAGCTCTTTTTAATGATGAAAGGCTGTCTCTTCCTTTACACCACTGACGGTTCTTCAAGTAGATGCAGACATGTATTCTATGCCGGAGCCATAGAGTTTTGCCTAGCAGTACACATAGAGGGGCAGTGCTCATGTCTGTAGCCCCTCCCCTGGTTACATGAGGTGGTGGTGGCCTGGCCTACCTCAGTTCCCTCTCACCGCCTGTTGGCTAGAATCGAAGGTTTGTGTGGTTGTAGAGTCACAACCTTGCATTCATCCTTTTCTTAGCCTAGTTTATTGTACATAGTTAGTTAGTGTCATTTTTTAAAAAAAGTTACAGAGTATAGTGTTAACGGTGGTGCTCACTGGTGATGTCCTAACCGGGGTTCAAACATTGCCCTACGTGTGGAGTGGGAATTTTTAACAGTGACCCCCACACACGCGGTGCTTGGTGAAACTCACCTTAAAGAACACAGGTTCAATCTGTAGATCATTCAAAAAGAGGACTCAGGTGGTGCGACATCTTTGCCTCAAACACATGGCCAGTTCCGGTACTGAAGCCCTGCTTGGGCCACAGATCACCCTTGGACTTGGAAAGTGCTGCCCCCTCTCTTTTCGGGGCAGCTGCCTTTCTGAAGAGGCACAGGAGTCATTCTCCATTGTCAGCACCAAAGAAGAGGTCTCATAAGACCAGTTGTGATCACAACAGGTCACGGGAGACTCTTCAGCCTCCCCTAAGAAGAGCACGGACTGGCTGGGGATTGGTTACGAGTCCAGTACCAATGGGAGTGGTGCCAGCACTGTCTATGTCTGTGATGTCAGCATACCAGGCTGTGCAGACCTACTGTGCCTTTTGGTCCCATTCTCACCATTGGTCCAAGACTTTCCAAGACTGGTGCCTTCAGTGGCCCCCCGAGATGGAGCATACCACCAAATTGTCAGGACTTTAATCACTGCACTCAGATGCATCCCTCCCAGTGGTTGAGATGGAAATGGCACCAGAATTAATACAAGGTGCCAGGATCCTTCTCAGCACTGATGCATTGACACTACAGATGCTTCTGTGGTGGCTGTCCCCATCCTTGATGTCAAGGCATTACAGTGCTCCGGTACGGCTGTTTGGATCTGGATCAATCCCCTTACATAGAGTTGCACTGTCCTTGCACCAACAGTGTGGCATCCTTACATAGAGTTCTTCAAGGACAAGGTAATGCTTTGGCCACACCCAAAGTTCTTATCCAAAGTGGTCTCTCAGTTTCATTTGAACTAAGTGGTGTACCTGCCTGCATTCTTCCCTAAGCTGCATTCCTCCCCGGAGGAGCAGCACCTCTATATGTTAGGTGTTAGTGTCCAACCTTTATCTGAACAGGTCTGAGCCATTTTGTGCTTCACCTCACCTGTTTATGTCAAATGTGGACCACATGAAGGGACAAGCAGTCTCTGCTCCGACCATCTCTAGATGGATAATATATTGTATCAGGACTGCATATGAAATAGCGTCAGCTATGCCTCCTCAGCAGATACAGGCTCATTTCATGAGAGCACAGGCAATGTTGGTAGAATTCCTCAATGACATTTCCATATTAGACATTTGTAAGGCACCACATGGTCATCCAGACATACATTTACCAATCATTATGCTATCACTGCATGTTCCAGAGTGAACGCTAATGTCAGAAGATAGGTCCTGCAATCCCTATTCTGAGTCCCACTTTCAACAAGGTATACTGCTTGTGGGTCACCTAAGTGGAATACACATCTCCATCTACTCAAAGAAGAAGAAACAGTTACTTACTGTAAATGTGGTTCTTCGAGATATGATGCAGATGAATATTCCCCGACCCACCCGCTGTCCCTTCTGCATCAGAGTCTTCCTCTGGAAATTCAGTGCAAAGGAACTGAGGGGGTCCATGGCGGTGCCACCTTTATATAGCCAGGGAAGGGGCTACAGACACAAGATGTGAGTACTACCCCTCTACAGGTACTGCTAGGCATAATCTCCAGCTCCAGTACGCAGCTAAGTGGAATACATGTCTTTATCACATCTTGAAGAACCACAGTTACACCGAGCAACGTTTCTTTCATTGGATGGGTATGCATCCTATTGAAGCACAACAAAATAGCGACCAAAAGAGTGATTAGCAGTCGCTAATATTACAATGGGCCTTCTGCTTAATACATTCATTTGCAAAAATAGGATGCCATTCAGCAGAGGCACTGTGACCTCATCATTCTTTCTCAGTATGAATCAAGTCAACTGACTTCTGTGTCTATCAAGGTGCATTGCAGCCGTCTCACTCTCAGTGCCATGCATGCCAAAAGACTAAGAGAGTTAGTATACAGCAAGCCACAGAGTGACTCTAAGTGCAGCAACTTGCATGCACTAACTCACCATGTTGTCCATGTTGCTTAGCATACTGCTGTTATGCTGCAAGTTAAAGTAGTATGGGCTGGATGAATGGACTATAAGGTGGATAGAAAGCTGGCTAGATCGTCAGGCTCAACAGGTAGTGATCAGTGGCTCCATGTCTAGTTGGCAGCCAGTATCAAGCAGAGTGCCCCATGTGTTGGCCCTGGGGCCGGTTTTGTTCAATATCTTCATTAATGATCTAGAGGATGGTGTGGACTGAACCCTCAGCAAGTTTGCAGAGGACACTAAACTGGGAGGAGTGATATATATGCTGGAGGGTAGGGATAGGATACAAATTGACCTAGACAAATTAGAGGATTGGGCCAAAAAAAATCTGATGAGGTTCAACAAGGACATGTGTAGTCCTGCATTTAGGACGGAAGAATCCCCTGCGCTGCTACAGACCCGGGACCGAATGGCTAGGCAGCAGTTCTGCAGAAAAGGACCTAGGAGTTACAGTGGATGAGAAGCTCGATATGAGTCAACAGTGTGCCCTTGTTGCCAAGAAGGCTAACGGCATTTTGGGCTGTATAAGTAGGGGCATTGCCAGCAGATCGAGGGACGTGATCATTCCCCTGTAGTCAACATGGGTGAGGCCTCATCTGGAGTACTATGTCCCGTTTTGGGCCCCACACTACAAGAAGGATCTGGAAAAATTCGAAAGAGTCCTGGGGAGGGCAACAAAAATGATTAGGGGGCTGAAGCACATGACTTATGAGGAGAGGCTGAGGGAACTGGGATTGTTTAGTCTGCAGAAGAGAAGAATGAGGGGGGATTTGATAGCTGCTTTCAACTACCTGAAAGGGGGTTCCAAAGAGGATGGATCTAGACTGTTCTCAGTGGTATCAGATGACAGAACAAGAAGCAATGGTCTCAAGTTGCAGTGAGGTTTAGGTTGGGTATTAGGAAAATCTTTTTCACTAGGAGGGTGGTGAAGCACTGAAATGGGTTATCTAGGGCAGTGGTGGAATGTCCTTCCTTAGAGATTTTTAAGGTCAGGCTTGACAAAGCCCTGGCTGGGATGATTTAGTTAGGGATTGGTCCTGCTTTGAGCAGGAGGTTGGACTAAATGACCTCCTAAGGTTCCTTCCCACCCTGATATTCTGTGATTCTAAGCCACGCTCCATGACTTACTCCACTGTAGTATGATCCACACAAGTTGGTGTATGGCTAGCTGGTGCACTGTAGATTCACACCCTAGCTTGCTGTGGTCCAAAAACAAGGGCAAGGACTTGTTTCAGACATGGTGAGAATAGGTAGCTATAAGCTGCACTGGTGCCTCTCCCTGTGCAGCCATTTAGCCTGCCTTACCCGGCAGCCCAAGCCATGACTAAGCCCTGTTAAAAGCATTCAAAATTCTGTACAGCATAGCCAGAGAAGTACAATGTAAGCAATATGAGCAAAAAGGCAGTTTATGCCTGCAGGACCTGTGAATTCCAAGTAGAATTCATGGCATCATACTGAGTTTACAGCCTGAGAAACTGCTTGAGCGAAAACAAAAAGGAGAACTAGTCGGTATCATTTAAAGTCAATGTCTGTTTGGCCTGTAGACATTCCTTCACATGTGTGTTTATAGATGTTCAACTCCACTGAGTAACATACAGTTTTGCAACTTTGTATGTATAAAACATCTGAGAGCATACACAGCAATTGTGTCTAAACCAGTTAAGCTTGCCCAAGATGAATGACTTCAAAATTCTGTCAAAAGAGATGTCACAGAATTTCAAGCAAACTATCACAAATTTTGTAGTCAGACACCCACTCATTTCTTAATAGTCTTCACTGTCACAGAAGGCCCATGTCACTGTGTCATTCCCCAATTTACAAACAGGGAAAAATGAGCCACAGAGAGGTTAAATTTTCTTAAAGTTACAAAGCAAGTTTGTGGCAAATCCAAGAATAGAGTCCTCATCTCCTAATTCCTAGCTCTTTCATTTATTCACTTTCTAGTCACTGGTTTATATCTGGATCTTGTAACCTGCCCCTATATTTAATCCTAAATATAAAAGTACATTAACTTCTAGAATTCTGTGTTGGATAACATTAGGATGCTAAAATGTTTTGGAATTCTTAGTCTGATTATAATCTTGAAAGAATGAAGAAGTTGTTAGAAGCAATTGTTTAAAAAAAATGTAATGATGCTGCCTTTTAAAGAATACACATTACTTTAGTGGGGAAGTGCCTGATTTTTTAAAAGTAAAATATCAGTAGAATTATAAAAAAAAAATGGTGGTTTAGCTTGTTTAGCTTTATTTGCCTACTGTAAAAAGAACACAAAAAAGGAAGGGGAAATAAGAAAAACCAGGAACAAGGAGGTACAGTAACTTCTCGCTTGTAGTTATGTTCCTGAAAAGTACTACTTTAAGTGAAATGAAGTTAAGCGAATATAATCTAAGAATTAATGTAAATCGGGGAGGTTAGGTCCCAGGAAATTTTTTTCAACAGTATAAGTTTTAAACAAACAATTTAATACAGTACACAGCAATGATGATTGTGAAGTTTGGTTGAGGTGGTGAAGTCAGAGTGTGGGATATTTCCCAGGGAATGCCTTACTGCTAAATGATGAACTAGCACTTGGCTGAGCCCTCAAGGGTTAACACACTATTGTTAATGTAGCCTCACACTCTGCAAGACAGCAGGAATAGAGGAAGGAGACACAGCATGGCAGTGGCTGCAAACATTCCCTGTGGAAGAAACTTAATGCGATGATGAACCCATGCTATCCCACTGGAGCACACCACTCCCTCCACTTTCCAAAGTGCCGGGGGAGGGTGCATGTGTGTATGTGTGACGAGAGAGAGAGAGAGACAGAGACACACGCCATGTATGTGAGAGAGAGATGCACTTTGTCCCTTTAAGTACACTGACCCCACTCTAAGTACACTGCCTTTTTAAGTAGATCAGGAAGTTGAGACAGAAGCTGCTGCCAGCAAGCTCCCTCCATCCTGAGTCCTGTCCTGTCTCTCCCCAGCTCTGTGGAGATGGGGTACAGGGAGAGGGAGGAGGGGGACACCCTGACATCAGCACCCATCTTCCCCCCCCACACACTGCACAGCAAGCAGGAGGCTCCCAGGAGCAGCTCCAAGGCAGAGGGCAGGAGCAGCACACAGTAGTGTGTGTGTGTGTGGGGGGGGACACCTGAACTGCCCAGCACTTAATAGCCTTCTGGGTAGCTGCCACAGAGGGAACTTAGGGGAGCTGATAGGGACCTGCCAGACCACCCTGGTTCCAAGCCCCCACCAGCTAGTTCCAACGAGGCTCTTCCTGAAAGCAGTGTACAAAGTAGGCTGCTGCCAAACAACTTTATAAGGGAACATTGCGCAACTTTAAACGAGCATGTTCTCTGATCAGCGAAGTAACAATGAAACAACATTAACCGGGATGACGTTAAGTGAGGAGTTATTGTATTTGCAATAGAAGATGATAATTGGACAGCCAGTCATGCAAATAAAGTTCTTTCCCCCTCCTTCAACTATCTTGCCTGTGGTACCCAGTTGATGTACATACAACAATTTTCTATAAATTATGCATATTGAACTGGTAAAAATTAATTACACGTGCGTAACTTCCATAATGTGCTAATATGAGTTCACTCACTCTCTGATTTCCACCTTTCCTCACTAATGAATACAGTAAACTAATGCATCCGCTAGTCATGGGCAGAACATAATACACTATGACATTTTTTAAACAGGCATAAATGGGTAATCTGAGTTAATTTAATGCAATGACAGTCAGAGTCTCTACTTGCTGTGCTGTGGCTCAGATCCTCAGCTGGTTTAAGTCTGAGTAGCTTCAGTGGAGCAATATGGATTTATACCAGCTGTAGATCTGGCACTGTATTTCTAAGGAGCCTGAACAATTCTGAGGAAATGGGATGACATCTGTATAGAATTTTCCCTGTTTATATAAGTCATAATAGGAGTACTTGACCTATAGTGGAATTAATTTTGTTAATTAAACTGTGACACATCTTTTGAGTTGTAATTTACTGTGTAGCTGTAGGGCCAAATGAAACATACAGAAACAACCATTCAAAGCAACTTTTTTTAGCCTGTTTAGTGCAGCAGGAAAGTTCTGCTGTAACAAATGGTTGGCAGAGAATCAAAATCAGAACAATGGAGGAGGTGGGGTGAGATTCTAATATAATGCAGTTTTTAAGGTGTGTGATTTAGTGTTTGTTTTCGAGATTGCTTTGCTCCATAATGCTGCTGCTCTTTGGCTGGAGATATTTATTAATTAATAGTAAATTGACTTACTCTAAGTACAGTAAGGATGGTCTTTGCCACAGAAAGGGCTGTAAACATCCTTCTCAGTAGTCCATGATAACAATTTTAAGCTATCACTTCAAACAATTTACTTCAGTTTGGTATGTAATAAAAATGTAAACCTATCTATTTGTTGACAGATCAGTGGGAAACGCCTGAGCTGCAACTCTTAGTATATAAAAGAAGGAACTACTGGCAAGCATTCAAATGCCCTTTGACTTTGGAATTCATTTCCTCTGCTCCACTAGGTTTGTAATATCCCAGGTTTTGTTGACAGTTAGGGATTCAGCAAAGTCAGTCTAATGGGCAACCACTGAGGAGGGTTGAGGTTGGGGATAGGATTTGTGGAGGTGTGCAGGGTTTGTTTCTTTTCAGGGATTAAAGTTTTATAGAAAGTACGATGAGTGAGATTTGAGTCTATGAACTGGCTTCTTTTTGTGGAGAGGTGGTTTTGGTTGGCCACTACCATGTTAGTTGGACTGAGTGTTTTAAATATCTGTCAAGGGTGCCTGGAATGGGTATTTTTTGTGATTATGTGCTGACAGAAAAATAAATAAAAGGCTTTAAAGATACAGTTATGAAATTTGAACAGCTGAAGGATTGTTTGCCCTCTAGATGGAGCTGTCCACTTGTGTTATAACAAAGTTGACTACAAATATATAATTACTAAGAGTGAAATCTTTCTGGAGATCTGTTGGCAGAACTTGCTTTTGCCTGTAAATTACCATTTATGAGCATGTCAGTGGATATGATTACAAATTTTCCTCTGGCTGCCATACAGATTTGGACATTGTGGTCTCGGCTGTAGGTTGGGTTTCTCCCCAATTACAGCCTTGACCTTTAAATTCTGCTTTCATCCCCGTATACTCTTCTTTAAGCTTTCTATGTTCTTCCTAGTTCTCACTCCTCGCAGCTTCCTTTATCTCTTTATCCCATGCTTTGCTTAGCATCATCTTCCAGGCTTCATGCCCAGCACTGAAACTAGCTCTTCCTTCTTGCCCCCTGGTGGCCTCTCCTCTGCATCTACAGTTTTTCTTCCTTAAAACCCACCTCTTTCCTTAACCTGTTAATTGGGTTCTCCATGATCATGACATTCCCACAGCCATATTCCCTTTGTACTACCTTCACATGTACTATAATTGTGAGTCTATATTTGACCGCACGGTCCTTATGTTACAAAGGGGCCATGCTTTCTATGTATTTGTGGTGTTATGTACAGTGCTCCATAAATAATAATTCATAGAGTCATAGAGATTAAGGCCAGAAGGGACCATTAGATCCCTAACTAGGGGTAATATTATCTGAAGCACATCCATATTTGTCACAGGAGCTAGTTCAAAGGTTGTTCCATAATGGATTATTCCAGACTATGTTTTCAAAATGTTAAAAGTCACACATTGGCCACATCTTGTAAAATCTCAGCCGGACCCTCTGTCTAGTCATGTTTATTGTCAAGATGTTAGGTTCCAACTGAAAACTATAGGGCTGAAGCATTTTTGTGGTACATTGCATGCATGTTAATTAAACAAAGAGAATGTTTACATGCAAACCAGCTTGTCACGTGCTGCATATTACATAGCATTACAAAGCTAATAGATACATTGCATAAAATAGTCACACTTTTATTGTCTGGCATCAGAGGTGTAGCGAGCGCCCTCCATACCCTCCAACCGGAGGGGGCCCCACAAGGAAGGGGGCCCCTAAAAGTGGCAAAAAAAATGTAAGGTATAACTAGGTAAGTGACATTTATTGATGCTATTGCACAATCCATGTCGGTTTTACTGACAAAACCGTGAAGTCATTATGATACATCATAATGCTATTGGCTACATCAGTTGTCTGTCGGTCAGTTTTGAATTTTAGTTGGACCTATTCAAAGAATGTGTATTTGCGTTCATAATGGCGGTCTGCGGATAAATGTTATTAATTTAGTTGTTTAGTTTTTTATCGTTTCCAACGCAGAAGCGTGCTTTGTGATGTCTAAGAGAATGTATAAGAGCGGAGCTAGTAAATGAAAGGCAGCAAAAGATGCCGAGAAGGAATTTGAGAAAATTCCAAAGTTGTCAACGTATTTTGCGCTGCAATCCAACGTACAGGTACAGGCACATGAAACGGACAGTGCTAGCAGCGACGAATCGTATCCAGAAGTATCCAGAAGTGCTTCAAGTGAGTTCAAAGGTGAAGCCAGTTGTTCTACCAAACAAACTGTGACAGATATTCCAGCTGCTGCCGGGAAAGAAGTATCTGAATCTGAACCACTGACTGATGATCCAGGAGACTGTCCGTCTATAATATCGGACAGGCAAGTGTGTGACATTGTTGCACGTGGCCCACCGCAACAGAATGAAAGTTACAAATTTCAATTTAACGAGGAAAGACGGAGGTTCACAAGTACTGATTTCTATTGAACCATGGCAAATGGCGAGAAAATAAGACGTTCATGGTTAATGTACTCAGTTCAGAAAGATGCCATTTTTTGTTTTTGTTGTAAATTATTTGGCACTGGTGACATACCGCTATGTCATGGAACATCTGCTTGGAAAGCACTGTCAGAAAGACTTCGGCAGCATGAAACAGGCAAAGTTCATCAAGACTGTATGGTGAAATGGTTTGACCTTCGGTCAGGCATAGTAAACTGTACACCTATTGACCAACTCGAATTGCAGGCTTTTCTGAAAGAAAGAGATTTCTGGAGAAATGTTGTCAAACGCATGGTTGATGTCGTTATTTTCTTGTCCGAAAGAAACTTGGCATTTCGAGGAAGTAATGAAAAGCTCGGCGATCCTTCGAATGGCAACTTTTTGGGACTGTTTGAATTGCTTGCAAAGTATGATACTGTCCTCAGCAAACTTTTACAGAGGATTAAGAAGGCAGAGATACATGTTCAGTACCTCAGTCCAGAGATCCAAAACGAGCTGATTCAGCTTGTTGCCGGTAACGTTCAAGAGGCCAAAATAGCGCAGCTTAAAAAAGCAAAATATTGTTCAGTTATTTTGGACTATACTCCTGACGTGTCACATGAAGAACAGATGTCTGTGGTGTTACGCTTTGTTGAATGCAATGGTGAAGATGGTGTCAATATTCGTGAAGCGTTTGTTGGTTTTCTAAATGTTCATGATACAACTGGCGAGGGCTTATTGGAAGCGTTTCTTGAAAAGGCAAACAACTTAGGAATAGACATTGCTGACATGAGAGGCCAAGTTTATGATAACGGCGCAAATATGAGAGGAAAGAATAACGGAGTTCAAGCCCGCATGCTAGAAATAAATGACTGTGCCTTGTATATACCATCTGGAGCTCACACTTGGAATCCTGTGATCTCAGACGCAGCAGAGTCATTGAAATATGCCATTGACTTTTTCGGTCTGATTAACAGAATATACATTATCTTTTCTTCTTCACCTTCACGTTGAGATATACTTCAAGAACATATGCCAATATCTGTTAAAGGGTTATCGGACACTCATTGGGAGTCGAGAATTGATGCTGTGAAGCCATTGCATTATCACCTTGAAGAATTGTGCAATGCTTTGTCATCTTTGTGAGAATATGCGTGAAAAGAAAGATGGCAATACAGCAACAGAAGCCGGTGCGCTTTTAGACCATGTTACTACGTGGCCTTTTGTTCTGACTGTGTACACATGGTACGATATACTATTTCACGTCAATAAAACCAGCAAATTAATTCAGTCACCAGATGTGTCAATTGACGTACTGCAGGCAGAAGTTGGTGCTACAATGAAGTTTTTGGAAGACTATCGAAATACAGGATATAACTCTGTGGTCACAAATGCACATGAAATAGCAGCGCATATGGGTATTGAGCAGGTGTTTCCAGAAACCAGGGTGCGACGTCAGAAGAGAATGTTTGATTACGAATGTGCTGATGATTCGAGTCGTCTTTCTGCTGAAGAAAAATTCAAATCGCAGTTCTTTCTTGTTCTCACTGATCAGGCCATATCTTCTGTTTCGTCGCGATTTAACCAACTCGTGGAGTGGTATAAGTTGTTTGGATTTTTGTACAACGCTAACAGCCTGAAGCAGTGTCACAGAGAAAATGAACTGGAGAATCACAGCAAAAATTTTGAAAGAAAAATGGGAGATGTTGATGCCAACGAACTCATAATGGAATTGAATCGTTTTATTTATGTCATCGAGAAAGAGAGAGGACTTGTCACAGCAAACAATTTTTTAACGTACATATACAAGAACAGCCTTCAGGAGATATATCCGAATCTTTGCATTTGCATCAGAATTCTTCTGACCACACCAGTTACTGTCGCTGGTGCTGAAAGGAGCTTCAGCAGAATGAAACTGATCAAGAATATCCTGCGCTCAACCATGACAGATGACAGGCTTTCTGCGCTTGCAGTTATCTCAATCGAAAACAAGATTGCCAGATCTCTGGACTATGACACATTGATTAACCAATTTGCGGAGAACAAGGCTCGAAAGAAGCGCTTTGCGTAAATACGGAATACATGTACAGTATAGGCCTATGCATACATAATATGAACCCTGTATATTATATAAAATAAATACCGCATTCCAGTTTCTGCATTGTAAGGGGCCCCAGACATATGTTCGGAGGGGGCACGTTCTTTGTTGCTACGGCCCTGTTTGGCATTTCTCCCTGCAAACAGACCGGGAGTTCAAATAAGAGGTGAAGAATGACAGAAAAACTACCAAAACAAACCCATGGATCAGCACTTTCCCAGTACATATTAGCCATTTAGCATGATCCCCCTCCCACAATTACACAGTTTTGACAAATTGTTATTAAATTGCTATTCTGTTTGTTTTGGACCCAACAATCAGTGCGTTTAATAGTACTTCATCAGAAGGCAAGCCCATTTCAGGTATTCATATATGCTGAAAAATGCTAGAAAAGAGCGCTGTTAAGAAGTAAAATTACAGTACACCCTTGCTATAATGAACCTGTAGGGATCCAAGCCTTTTGTTTGTTATAGCCAGGGGTTCGTTATAATGAAAGGACAATCAAAACGAATAATGGACTGCTGGAGTAACTTAATCAAATCACCTTGGATAAAGGCGTTTGCTTAATTAATTAATAATAATAATTAATAACTATTTGTGAAATGCATCCAGTATTCTACATTCATTCCTTAAAGAACACAGTAAAAAAAAACATAAATCCTAAATAGAAAGAGAACATTCAAAACCAGTCGAACATGAAAAATGTAAAAGTGCATCAACAAATGTTCAGTTTTCTTGCAATTCAAAAAATAAAAATTCCAAATGTTGATTTCAGTCTCAGTTCCAAAAGAAAATAATCAATTTTGCTTTGCTGTGCTGGTTGCATGGAAGCTGTATAAGCCAACATCAGCATTGGATGGAGTTGCAGGATTTTTATTGCCTCGAAATCCTGTGTTTCCATCCATGCAAGAGCAGTCTCTAACACCTTTACTGCCTCAGATGCAAGTGGGGTGGGGGCAATGGTTTGTCTGCCTCATCAATTTCATTTTCCTGGGCATCTAACCTCCCCAATGCTTTGTCAACAATGTCTTCACCTGTCAAAATAGTGGTCACTGCACACTCATCATCCACATGAAGCCAGTCATTCGCTACAGTTTCAGGATCCTCTACACCATCCAGCAAATGAAGTGTCCAGACATCTGACAGAAATTGCTCATTGCTGTCATTTTCCAGTTGCAGCACTTCTGCATCTTGATTAACAGTTGAAAGGGAAGGTCCTAATATCTTGTTCCAAATCCTTTTGACATTTCCTGAATGAATACTGGACTGTGCACCAGCTGCAAGATATATCATATCTTTCAGGATGAAGGATGTCAGAAAAGTCACATAGCCTGTATTCCTTGTGACTAGGATTTCTCTCAGTAGCCACCTTCTGTTCTGCTTCCTGAATGCTGCAATGATCCCACCATCCATCAGCTGGATTTTTGACATTGTCTTTTTAGGTAAGTAGACAACTTTAATTTTTCCATCAGATGTCACTAACTGGGCTGCAGGGAGATGTGTGGGCGGTTGTCCAACGGTCACTGGGCAGTTCCATCTTGATGCACTTGTCGTTGATGTTTCTTAACCCTACAGATATAGTCCTCAAAACAGCACTGTTTAAAATTTTCCCCCATCATCCAGGCTTTTCTGGAGTTCTTGTAACTGACTGGAAGTGACTTCATATTAATGTGATGAAAACATCATGGCTGTTGTGGCTTCCCAATGCAAAGCGGGGTAATTTTGTGACTTCCACTTGCATATGTACAGAACAGCCTTTCCTTCAGCACTTTATATCCCTTCACTGTACCTGCCCTCTGGGAAAATGTTCTGTCAGGCACACATTTCCAAAACAACCCTGTTTCATCGGCATTGTGTATCTGCTCCAGTGTATAACCTCCTTCTAACAAAAGTTGCTTTCATTTTGGGAGAAAGCTGTCTGTAGCCTTTTCATTGCATGAACAGGACTCACCAATAATATTCAGTTCACAAATGCCAGACCTGTTTTGAAATTGCCACAGCCAACCATCAAATGCTTTGAATGTTGTTTCAGGATTAATTCGCTCTGCTTGGATGTTTACTTTTTTGCCAATGATCAGTCCAGATACAAAATTACCATTGCTTCTGGACTGCAGGAACCACAACAAAACTGCTTCATCTAGTGCATCGTCATCAGATTCTCTTAATTTCTTTTGTGACAGTCCTTTGTCAGAGTGTTGACTTTCTGGACAAATGCTTGGAGATTTTTTTTTTAAGGTTCCAATTGTGCTTTTTAATAACCCGTTCTCACAATGGAGATCTGCCTGCATTGCTCCTTTTTTCAAATGCTCAATAATTTCTAGCTTTATTGCAACAGAAATTGATTTTCACTGCAGGGGACTGGCTCACACTTTTGTTTCAGAGGCACAATGCGATTTTTTTGTGACACTTCAATTTCAGAAGCACAGCATGAACATATGATACTGGATAAAAATTGTGCACGCATGTGCATAATCCTTTTTTTAATTTAATTTAATTTTTTTTTACAGTATTGTAGCTAGGATCCAGGAACCAAGTTCATTACAGCCAAAGATTTGTAGTTATGAAGGGTGTTATAGAAAGGGTGTACTATAGTTTGCCTGGCTGGTGCCAAGTCTTATTAAAGGCATCAGTTAGACAGATTGTGGTGTGTTTTTCCTTGAAGTTTGTAGACACAGTCAATGCATTGAACTATTCTTCACTAATAGCTGAGTCACTTTGAACTTCTGGGTAATATGTTCCCCTGATTTACCCAACTACCATGAACATTAATAGTTTTTATAATCAAAAGGAGAGTGTTTTCTACTCATGATTTCTCGTGATACTGAGTGCCAAAATGCTGAACTCAGGTGATTACATGAGAATTTTAGCTTTCCATAAATAAAAACAAGTAAGTTTCTAGCTTTCACAGTTGATGGAAAAAGCTTGGAATCATGATCCAACTGTACCGCAGAAGGCAAATAGAACCCCAAATTTATTATTTTAGAAAGTTCTCGTGATTTTTAAGCTACTCTCATGATTTATTTATTTATTTATTTGGGGTGGGGATGCTAATGATGATTCTTGAATGCTTGGGGTGAGCAATAGCACAAGGAGAATGCATGAAGTGTGTGTGTGAGGGGAAGGAAGGAACTGGGAGGGAAATGTGAGCTGCCCCTATAAGCTGTGTGAAAGCCCTGTTAGAATAGCTGCTAATTGTGATGGTAGAGTAGTTAAATATCTATAAATGTAGTTCAATATAGTAATTTTTAATTGTCTACTAATACTTTATTGAACCTTTTTGTATGTCTCGTGCCCAGCTGGTGCATCCTAGCTTTACTGCCTGAAGGAGAAAATGCAGTTTAATGGGATCTGCTTAAGTGATTTTGTGAAAGAACACATGAGATGTCCTCATGTTAAGTGTGGAAAGTTATGCAAAATATTGTATTTTGTATAATGCAAAGCCATTTGTTCACCTTTGATTTGACATTCTTTTTGTTAGAAACTCCTAGACTGCCATCTCATCTGCAGGCTCCATATAGCATAGAAACCAAGAAGTTCCAATTCAGTGGTGTAAATTAGTGTACAAAAACCTTGAGCTACCTTTCAAGGAAAAATACAACAAGAAAAGGGTAAAGACAATTTTAAGAGGCCATTGTTCCTCTGCTGGAGAGAATTTGCTGCAATAAGGATTTGGTAGCATAGGTTACCAAGTTAGATGTAGGCATGTGGAGTCTGTTTTGTAGTTCGGTTTTCAGAGTAACATGTAATCATGGTCAGCAAAGTCATTTGGCATGCTGAGAGGAACTGCAATAAGGAGAAGCTAGTGGAAGAGAAAAAGTAAGGAAAGATTTTTAGTGGCCATGAAGGATTCAGATAGTGTACACAACTTAATCAGAGTGTATATTTGCTGGGGTTTTATGGAGTATAAAGTGAGAACAAAATCTTGCGAAACACCCCACCAGTGGATGTTATATAGGTAGCAAATGAAGTAATGCGTGTAAGAAGGTTAAAAAAAATATTCACTCTGACACCAAAAATAAAGCAAAACAAATATGTATTTGTAGTCCTAGTAATGTTTTAAAGTTTTGATTCTAGATTTATACGTTCATTTTTCATTACAAGAGACAATGAAACTAACCAAGACTAACTTTTCCCACAGCACAGCAGTGTTTGGCTCATACTCTTAGACTGAAAGTACTCCTGTATTATTATGAGCATTTACTCTGAATCAGCATGCCAAATCCACAACTAGTGGTACTTATTTGGCATTACACATGAAATATTTCCTGGGTTGCAGATTGTATAGTCTCAGCAACTGGGAGCTGTTCATCTTTGAGTGCTGAAACTTTCATCTAATGAGGTATTCACTGCAAGATTTCTAATGCAAGTCTTTTCACTGTAAACAGATGTGAAATAATTATATGCATACACACAACTATATTTTGATTAAGGATAACTTAAAATGATAAAAGCAATACAGCTAAAAGATCTGCATCACATGAAGAACATTTCTCTCTGTTTCAATATTGTTGGTGCATTTGCTGAATTTTAATGCTTATGAAAATGAAGGATTTCATTCTAGGCATAGTGAGTGCGGGCAGTAACCATAGTGACTTCTGCACATATAAGTGTTGCCAGTGTTCTTTGGTCCTAGTCTGCAACATCCTAGCAACTTAAAAATCAGTGATCTTCTCCTGAACAGATTTGGGCAACCATTACAAAAAATGTGATGCAATGGGTTCAGGTGTATAAGTGTCCCCAAAGGACTAGAATCACCGAAGTACAAGTCAACTGTGCTAGGTTTCCGAGTGTAGTCAAAAAACCCTCATGATCAAAGGTTTTAAAGCTGCCAACAGATATATAAAAAATAGCATGGCAGATATATAAAAAATATCTTTGTCCATTGTTAGGGACAGATCATCTATCAATGAAACCAGCACATTTGCCATATTATACCCAGGCCTGTAGCCAGAATTAACAGGATTCCCCATGATACCTGCAATATAAATGATATTCTGTGATATTTCTAGAGGGTTTCATTTGTTGTTCCTTTCTGCTGTTATTGGCAGAGTCTAGCTCCTTGTATCATTCTGCAGACACACAGGACTTGGTGAAATGCATACCTCTATTTTGTTTGCTGTGCCAGAAACAACATGACTATTTTTAGGAGCCACAATTAAGTAGTCTTCTTACTGCACATTTCAGTCATCATAGTTTCTGCTAGAAGCCTCTGTAGTGATACAACTCAGAAATGGGTTAGGAAACGACTGTGGCTCAAACTGAAGAGCTTATTATTTGGACTGGGAACAAACTGCTGTAAAAACAAATATGATAAAGCAAGGAATTTCACTGCCATGTGTTTTTCATTAATGCCTTTTATTTTTGCTTTTCAAACCCAGTGAAACAAAATAACCACAACCTTCTTAGTCTTTGCCATGAAAAAGTTAGCTGTTCTTTTCTGAAAGCATGTAAATAGCACATGCAACATTCAGTATAGTTCTATTTGTTCGTAAGACATTAAAGCAAAGTCACATGGTAAAACAGCCTTTTTAAATATTGTGTTGCAAGTTTCAGCAGGTTTTATTCACTATTTTGACATCTGTAATCCACAAATCTATGTATGGTGTGTGTTTCAGTAAAGCAGCCATAAAGTGCACACACTAATACTGATGCATGGTTTGGAGGACTGCAAGGTTAAAACCTGTCCAAAATAATTTGCTTCATAATTCACTTTCTATAATGAAAAATGAAAGGGACTAGTTCACTGCATCCCCTCTCAGCACCGCCACTTCAGCTTCTTTAATTTCTATCCCCATTTCAGAAGCTTTGGAAAACTCTCTTGAACAAATCACAGTAGTTCATCGGCCTTTGAGGAGCATAACATTAACTTGCTGATATTTTAAAATTTGACCTCTCAAATTTGTAGAAGATAAATAAGTAGAGTGTAGAGTTGTTGCTATTGTTTGTATCACAATATCATGAAGGGGCTCCAACAAAGATCAGGGCCCCATTATGCATGGCACTATACAAACCCATGGTAAGAGGTAGCCTCTGCCTTGAAGGGCTTACAAACTAAATAGATAAGACAAAGGTTGTGTGGGGAAACAGAGGGACAGAGAGATGAATCAACATGCCTATGATTACACAGCGGGTCAGTGGCAAGCTCAGTACCCAGGTCTCCTGAGGCTTAGTCCAGTGCCCTATCCACTAGACCATGCTGCCTCTCAAAAGTGCCTTCAGTCACAGGTGTAAAAGACACATAAAAATACTGTTCTTCATTTTCCCTTCCAGACCAGCTAAAGGATACTACCTCAATAAACTTCAGTAAATGATCTCATCCTTCCCTTGATAGGCCTGAGTAAGCAGTGGTGTTCAGAAATTGGTTAGAGCCAGTAGCCATGACTTTAGCTGAGCAGAGGGTGACAATTCCATGTCACAGAAACTTTTGAAGCTTTGGAATTTATATTCCTTTCACATTCAGAGCACAGATTTTCATCCAAGCCATTCTGAATGAGGCAGTATAGGGATTAGAATGTGAGTTTCCCCTATTTTAGACCACTATCCTAACCACTAGGCCAGTGTTTCCCAAACTTGGGACGCTGCTTGTGTAGGGAAAGCCCCTGGCAGACTGGGCCAGTTTGTTTATCTGCCGCATCCGTAGGTCCAGCCGGTCACAGCTCCCACTGGCCGCGGTTCGCTGCTCCAGGCCAATGGGAGCTGCTGGAAGCGGCGCAGGCCGAGGGATGTACGCTTCCAGCAGCTCCCATTGGCCTGGAGCAGTAAACTGTGACCAGTGGGAGCCGTAATCGGCCGGACCTGCGGATGCGGCAGGTAAACAAACCGGCCCGGCCCACCGGGCACTTTCCCTGCGTAAGTAGCGTCCCAAGTTTGGGAAACACTGCACTAGGCTATAGAGTATGAGCTCACACTTTTGCTCACTCCCTCCCTCACAACTTCCTCATGAAAACTTTATCAAAACATACATCTCCATAAAATGTTTCAGCTGTGACTAAATATCCCGAGTCACTCTAGTCACAAGCACACCACAAACTCTGGAAGCAAGTGCTCCAGCTGTTACAGCCATGTAAATACCTAACACTCGCTGGCTTCATTCAGGAAAGACACTCTCTGCAGGGATCGCAAAACAAACAGGGAGGTTTACTTACAGTCTGGCAGAGATGAGGTCAGGCACAATGTAAGGGAAATGCAGGTAAGGAGATTACACTAAACAGCAATAGATGACATTGTTAGTGCATAGCAAAATTAACAGTAATAACTACAGGCTGGACTGTGAGCCCATGTCTGCTTCCATTCTCTGGCCCTACTGACCCCAACCCACCCCCTTAGCTACCTCTGGCCATTTACTAGGTTCCTCAGAGCCCTCTTTTCACACTTTTGTCCTGGGTCCGTTCTTTCTGGTGTCATATTCAAGCCTGTCTGAGGCCTCTCCTTCCCAAGGTTGGATCCATGGACCCTCCAGGTCTCTCTTCAAACCAGAAGTTTGCCTGTGTCTGAAGTGAAAAGCTCTTTATTCACACCTTTCCTCCCTCAGGACAGGTCCTAGGAGCTTTCTCTGCTTCCCAGAGCTGCTGCCTTACCGTCCAGTGTTCCAAGGCGTCTGCTGTCTCCAGTACAATCCCAATGTGACCTAGTAGCTGAGAGGAATCAGCTCTGTATCAAAACATCAGTCTTTGATCAGTCCTAAAGCTACATGCTTAGGTATGCTTTAGCCCAACCACAAGTTATGCTTTAACCGAACACAAGTTACTGGGCTCAATAAAGGGTAACGGTGAAATTTAAGGGCCTTTGACATAGAGACTAGATGTTCTTAATGGTCACTTCTGGCCTTAAACTCTTATGAATGTGCAGCAGCTCTGTGCCCTGTTGGAGAAATGGCAAAGGCCCTTTCACTGATTTCCAACATCTTCTAATTCTTTGTGAGACCAAGCCAGAACACCTGGCAGTGAATGTCAGCAGTTCACAAAATCTAGGCTGAAACATGAGAGAGCCGGAGATGTAAGGCATTCCTGGTAAAGGGAGGAGACTTCCAGAAGAGATGATACTTAACCAGAGTCTGATCACTTTTAAGTCATGCTGGAGGACATTCCTCTATGCCAAAACGTTTCCATCATAACCAGAATGACTTTTGTAGCAACAGCTACCTGTCCCACATCAGCATCCCCTCTTCCTCAACCTCCACCAAAGACATCACTTATTCTGTCTGATTACCCCAGAAAGGCACTCAAGGAGGGGAACATGTACAAAGCCCCAAGAGAGGAAGAAAAACAGCCATGGCTTCACCAAGAATCACTGTTGGTGGTCCCTTTTAACCATTTGAACTACCCAGTTAATCCAGGGTATAATAAATCAACACATAGGAGTGCTTATAAGATACTGGTCTTTACAGTTGCATGACAACAGTCAGGATTGTAAAATGTTACAATCACATGGCACAGGTCACCTCAGGTAATTATTATTCGGATGAGTGGAAGCTATGCAACTGGGTAGGGAAAGCTAACATTCCCAATCTGGGGATGCCTGAGATAATGTTACGTACGAAAACTATTTGCAAGTCTGGCTAAAATAATGCTTCAGTTCAGTTATGGATCATTTTAATAATGACTCAAATTTAAACACAGTAAGGCTTTATGTCTTGACCATTGTAAATTTATACATGATAGGGCAGGCCTGGTGACTGAGTAGCATATTTTTTCCTAATAATCACAATGAGTAGCCTAGTGCCTGGTTACACCTTGAAGGCATCTCTGCAAGGAAACAGGTTGCACATTTTAAAAGAAAAAGAAAAAGTTTAGACTAGCAGGAACAGAGACAATCTCTAAGTGAAACCCTTGTAAGACTGAGGGTTTGCCAGTTAGAAGAGGAAAGTATTTTGAAAAGCTGTCCAAAACCGTAATACCACCTTTGATCGAAGATGGTTTGCCTCCTTTTTTCATGGTGCTCCATGGTTTTTGAGTCTTCTAAATTCTCTTCTGCTCTTGGAGGCTTATATGACAGAGTGTCCAGGAATATGGTAGGATTTTGTTTTGTTTTTTACTTTTTTGATTGGCCAGTAAATTGTGCTTCCTCCTGTTGAATGAGGACATGTATTCCACATATTCATCACTTCCTGGCTTAATTACAGGAACACCCTGTTCCTGGGTAATGACAGAGGCTGTGATGAAGAAACCCTAGATATCCCAAGACAGAACTACCATTGATGGGACGAATGTATGGCTTTGATCATCAATGTACAGGGCCCTAGCTTTTTAGAGACCCTCTTGCTGTCCCTGGCGGGATTGTCTTGTCAGAACAGCAGAAGTTATCTGGAAGGATGTCAACAGCACCAAACATTAGACCTGTAGAATCAGGGGTCATCACTGGCTCACCTGCAGCTGTGAAACTGCTTTTTAGTAGATGTTATGATGACTATGGACCTCGCTCTTTGCAATATCTTTCTCTCAATAACAGTGTTAAGGTTTGTTGTAGGAGACTGTATTTAGTTACTGTTTATATTCAGAGGCCACTTAAATGGACACTTAAGCCATATTGTGCCATGAGTGTTTAAACAAAACCCCCTTCCCAAATCATTAGGGAAATTCCACTGAAGATTGGATGACACAAGATAGCCTATTGGAATTGTGATTTCAGTTTTAACTGGAGAGTGACATTACCATTTATTAATGAATTAGGTAAAATGGTCTTAGAGCCAAACTGCTGCTGTTTTTCCTGATTTTTTAAGACTGGAGTAGCCAGGTTTTGCAAAAACAAAATACCTCATTGCCCCATCTGCAGTTTATTGCATGATGTTTATTCTCCATTATTTTAATATTCATGTAGAAGATTGAAAGTCATTTATTTTCCTACCAAACATTATAACATTTATGTAATATGTGTATAGTGAGGTTTGAAAAATAATTAGAAACTAGAATTTGTTCCCCAACATCATAATAGTGTTAAATTATATTTGGGCCTGAACAGTTTGAAAATGTCCCTTTGAACATTCATGCTAAAGTTCTGATGGTGAATCCCAGAAAGTCCAATATGTAGGTTTGTGTAAGCTTTGCTTAATTTTGACTGCCTATTTCAGGCATACTTCATTGTGGTGTTATCTGAACCTGATGATCCACTAAACTGGGCTGAAAAGTTGGAAGAACAGGCTTCCTCAAGAGATTTCTGACATGTCTACCCCTAGCTAGAGGAGTCACAGAAATGATCTTTACAGGATATTTCTGGTCCTGGCTGTAAACCAAATGTGAAAACAACTTACAAAATCTGAGTGTTCAGGAACTTTGATAAAACTTCAGTTTTGTTCTAGAAATTAGGAAAGATTACAGGTGGAGGTTATCTCCTAAAGCTTTTTCCATGTACCAATTTGCCTGTTTCTAGTTAATAGTCACAAATAAGAGGTGTCTTTAGTAATACAATTAAAGAAGGAAGCATCAAATTTCACATAGTGCACAGTAATTATTCTCATACTATGCATTTGTAACTGGACGACATGTGAGGAGCTCTATTTTATTTTTATTACTACTGGTTGGTTGCAGTTTAACGGTAAATAATTCCAATGTGGTGTGTGTTTTAAATTATATGTTGTATACCTCTGCTTGTTGTAATATTTCTGTTTCCAAACTAATTAATGTCAGTTACAATGGCACCTACTGGGGATGGCAGCCTGTCCTCTCAGTTAATTCAGTAGATAAACCTCTTTTCTCTGCAGCAGATCTTTCTGTTTCTACTCAAAAGCGACTAGCTCTTGTAGATGTCAGTGTGTGTATTTTGGAAGCTAAGGCTGGGGTATAATGTCTTGTTCTCTCTCCCCCCTACTAGAATGGAGCTTCAGAAACTTATGGAGCATGAGATGCTTTGTGTTAACTCCACAAAGCAAAGTGGACTCCCAGCCTAATCCTTCAACTGAACTCTTCTTCTCAGTACCCTGAGATGGTCTTGTCTTTTCCTTCAAGTTCATAAACTTAGAGAGCCAAATAAATGGAGGGATCAGCTCATAGTCATCATAATGCTGGCTTGGACATTCCCAACTGTGGGGACAAAGTTAATTCCCAAGTATGCTAGAAAAGTACAAACCTGAATGGAAGGAAGGGCAGAAAGGAAATCCAGAGACAAGATCAGAGGTGGACAATGGATAGCATTGCTGTGTGCTTGACTGAAGTACTGCTTTACATTTGGCGATGTGACAGAAGAAAGCCACTTGCTCTTAAAGGTATATGATCTTGTTTTGTGTTCTGTACAAACTTATCATTTATGAGAATCTTTTTGTTCAACCAATTCTACTTGGTCTGGTTTATCACCAGGCCCCTCAGAAAGAATTTCCCAGATACCTTTTCAATACAGTGACTGTGACTCCCAACCTAATCCTTTAACTGAACTCTTCCTCTCATTACCCTCAGATGAGCTCATCTCTTCCTTCAAAATGGGGCAGCCTAGCCTACCCTAACTGCTGTCTGTCTGACAGCAATCAGCAGCATGTGATACCACTACCTTCTGTTCTGCCTCTCACATACTGCTAAATCTGGGCTTTTCCAACAAGGTCCAGAGCCAGTGGTGCTACTTAACCCCCTTTAGCATATACCCTTGATTAGGAAGGCCAATAAGGAGGTAGTCTCTTCTCTAAATATATTGCTATGTATTCCTGGTGAGCAGTTAAATGTAAAGTGGTGGGGTGTGTGATATGTGCGTCTCTTGGCTCAGGTGCCACAAGGAATCCTATATCGTGCTCTAGCCTTAAGAAAATAAATGATTTTCATTTTAACTCTGGCATATCCTTCAGAGAATCTTTATCATGAAACACATAACAGGCCCTCTCCTTAGGCTACTCTGTGAATAATGGTACTCTCACAAACTTTCATTTTAGGTTGCTGCTTTCCCCTTTCCATTTTATAATCTCACATCAGGCCAAAATGAGAATTCCTGGGCTATGGAGAAATGGAAGTCTTGCATCCCTCTTATACCCACTTATGCCCCATTTTTTCCCCTTAACTGCCTCTCTTCACACTTTATCATGAAAATGCATGAAAAGTATGTGTCCTCTGGACCCCAATGTTATGCTTTTCTGCTTCCTTCCAGTGTTATTTCAATACCAAGACTAAGGTGTGATGATCCCCAGATGCCTCTGTCAAGGCTGCATTTTTGTCATCGCCACACCCAGAGCAAAGAGGAACTAGTTGCAACATGAGGACAAGCAGTGCCAAAAGCACACAATCAGTAAATGAAGGATGAGAAGAAAGCACTTACCAGTGTTTAAATCACCTTTAAATGTTCTCAAATGGACATCTTTGTCTACTTCACTTGGAACCCTGTGACACCGTCTACATTAGACATTTTTAGGAAATCTCTCACATTTCAGTACCACCTGTGTAGCTTCACTGGTGGAACAGTGGGAGCACTAATGTGAGCAGAACGTGGCTATAGTCCTGCTGTGATCACAGAGGTTGTTAGTCATGTCTGAAATGTTGTTATTTATTGATGTACTGCTTGCAGTAGGGACCCCATGATGCTGAGTGCTGTACAAACATATAGAAAAGGACGCTCCCTGCCCCACAGAGCTTACAATCTAAAAAAACCCAAGATGCAACAGGCAACTGTAGTACACAATGGAGGGAATGCGTGAGAAGATGAGGATAATAGTAATAGGATCACACAATTTCAGAGGTAGCTATGTACATAACTGTCAGGTATAAAGCTTTTCATGTAAATGAAGATACTTCATTAAATCTCTTAAAAGGCCACCTTGTCTACCCATATCAATGGGCAATTTTCAAGCATGTCTCCATATTTAAACAGCTATGAGTAATTATGCTATAACTGTGTTAAGAAACTGTGTGCAAAAGTTTATGGAGTGCTTCCCCATTAGCCTGTTTGTTTAGAAGAAAAGCCTGGACACACTGATGTGAGATTTATTGTAGCTACAACTATGCTTTTTATTGCAGTGGCATTGTCTGTATTTTCAGAGAAACGTGCTTAACCATCTTGAACGTGTTTGTAATATGCATTGCTCAAGACATAGTGTAGATGGGTCCTAATACACTGTCTTGAATGGCAGGAAATATAGCCTTCTGTTTATGGACTAAAGAGGAGTTAAGCCACTTCTTGGTCTGTTTGATAGAGGGGCAATTATCTGGGAGATACCCGTGGGCTATATTGTCAATCCCTTGCCTTTCTAAAGACTGATGTGTTGATTAAGGCACATTTTACGTAGCTAGTTTTTGTGGCTCATGCTTCTAAACGCTTGACATTTTTCTGCCTTGAATATTTGTACCTCACCATTTTCATCAATTGCTGATCAGAGGAATAACAGTCACTAAGTGCAGAAACTCTGTCTACCTCTTGTTAGCAACTGAGCCACTAGACTAAAAAAATAAGAGATGGAGAGGAAGAACACCCTGCTTTACCATTTACTTTAATTGACCCCTCAAATCTTGATTTGCTCACCATGTGTCAATTTTCAACGCCCTTAGTCACGTTGAATAGTACCTTATTCCACAAACAGTCCTATTGAAACCAGTGGGTCCACACGTGGAACAACTATTGCAAAGTGGAAACTAATTTTAGCTAGCTGTGACCTCCACCATAAAACTTCACAAATAAACATGTCCAATGGAATGCTTTGCTGAGGAAATTTTAGCTTCAGCGTTGCTCTGATGCAATTGGAACTTTAACTACATCAATTTAACTGAACGAATTTGAAACACAAAAGGAAAACGGTCTAAGTATATTTTATTAGAAGTTTATCTACTGAGCAAATAGCACTGGCAGGCAGAGTCTTGAAAATATTCCATAAGGATGGCTAATATTTGTGCAGCGTGGATGTATTCGTACTTTTGCTGTCAATATATATTTTGCAGTTGCTAGAAAAAAGAAATACAGTATTTCTTACTTTGCTAAAAAGAAACTGTCACCAACACATCTTAACCACTGATAGATTTTGCTCTTCTAAACTCCCCAGTGCTTCCCTGAAAACAAGAGGATTCTGAGAAGATGCCAGTGGTTTTATCTTATTTGTCTTCACCACCGTTTATTAAAAGGATTTTTTAAAATGAGCTCAACCAGGCAGTTTGACTGTTTCTTCTTCATTTGCAGCTCTGTGGATGATTATGCAGGATTCATGATATCACATCAGCAGAAGCTGCTGTAGATTGATGGGACCCCATCAATCACCCTGCCCCCTCAATATTATAAAGATTTGTGTTTTCAGGGGCAATGACGCTGTGTAGGAAGTTGTCCATTTATGGATACTAGAGCAAATGATATCATCACAATAGGTGGCTCCTGTCCAAATAGGGATCATTTGTTAAATGAGATTACAAGCATTTATCTGGAAAACAAGAGACAGAGGCACCTGCTTTATGTAATTGATATCCTGGGGAATCATATTGTACAATAATCAAGACAAATCTTCATTTCCAATTCTATTATGTGGGAAAAAAAACCCTCCTTTTTCTGCCTACACAAAACAAAGCCCACATCCACATGAAATAAGCTCCAGACCATGTTTTCTATTATGCTTGAATATATGGGACATGCATTGCAATCCTATGCTTGCCACACTGCTGCAGTATACTTGTTTTGCAGAGGTCTCTAGCAGGCAAGTCAAAGCTGTGACTCTCCAGACCCCTGGATACATACTTTAATTTCTGGCCTTCATTTTTTACAATGTATTTGAATTGTTCATTGCCTGCATATTTTTCTGATTTGTGAGAAGCTCCATGCTCTATATTTGGATGCTGCCTGCAATACATCATTAGTCTTTAAGACGGTAAGTCAAAGATGACTCATTTCTTACTTTTTTACCTTCACTTTATACTTTCTTCAACATCATGTTATCAGTCAGAAAATAATGTATTAATTATCCTTAAACTAGTTAATTTCCAATACATGCTCTCTTTCTCCCTCCCCCAGTACTTTGCACCATGTTTTTTCCCCCATGCAGGCAATAGGCTTGTATTTGTCTTTACGGAAAATGCTTTTGCTACATAATTTTTTATTATAATATTGCTGCATTACCTTAATTGCAGTGGTAAATAGGAAAACAGATCATACAAAGAAGTCTAGTACTAAACATGTGATACTAAAATAAAATAAGTTCAGTCCAGTATTAACCTTCGTTACAGTAAATCCTGTAATAATTTGTAAGACAAGAATCATTTTGTTTTGATACTTCTGTTAAAGTAGATGTGTTGCTGATGGGAATTAGTAAATATAAGGACCTGCAGGTACAAAACCCTTTATTTTATTGAAAGCTGTGAAAAGAAAAGCCTTACAAAAAGGCAGTTTTCTCTGTAGTGCAGAGTGCAGAAGAAGATTCAGTAGTATCTCTTATCAACTGCACTAAATGAGATAAAAGAGAAAAGATAGATTTAATATACTGTGAAGTGCTATGTTGGTTCGTATTTTATAGAAACAATATTCATAAAATTATGCTATTTAAAAAAACCCACTCTTTAAAAAGCTTTGAACCTAAAATACTAGTGTCAATGCCCTCAAATGTAGTACTCCAAATTAGCTGATATATGAATTGTATAGTGAATGTTAGTTTTATCTATGGATTATTTTAGAAGAAATATGTTTAAGCAGGGGTCCGGTGGATCATGAGGTTACTAGGTCTCTACTGGTAAGATGCATTCAGTGGGATCTTTAGGATAAGGAAACTTTGTAACAAGTGAGTGGTGTCTGGATGGATAGAAACGTATGAATTTATGTGCATCCTACACAGCTATTTTTCATGGCTCCTGCTTCTCAACACTTGACATTTTTTCGGTCTTGAATATTTAGCACTGACATACCAGATTATACCTATCAAAAGTTGTTAGTAAAATTATACTTACTGACACTGCCCATGGTTTCAATTAACTCTCAAGTATCTAGCTAAAATAGCTTATCTTTTTTAAAGTTTGTACAAGGATGTAGCCTCTTCACTGACGAAGAAAACTGAAGTAAACTGCATTATATATATAAAAACGAGACTATAGGATAATTGTAATATGTTCACAAGTTTTAATGGCCTTCAATTATTTTCATTTCTATTGCTAAGTTTTAGAGAAGGCTTGATATGTGCATTAGCAGAATAATTATTCTGTAAACATTCATTAATATCAGTGCTTTACATTTGTTCATAAGTCATTCATAGGATCAATATGCAGCATGCTTTCCAGTCATTTCCTGTACTCTTTATTTAGCAACAAGTGATCAGCATGATTATTCAGCTCACAATACAGAACACTTTAAAATGCAAGCTTTGATATGTAAATGCAGTTAGATAATATTTACTAGATTTATAAAATCTACATGTTTGACAAAATTTGTGGCCTTAAGTATCCAGTTTTACATTGCATATACTGTGTTTGAAATGCTGGAAGGCAAGTGAGATTACTTCAGCTCAGAAGCACATTAAGCATCAGATTCCTGTCAGGCATTACCCTCTGGTTTTGCTAACATCTTGCCAAATAAAAACTATTTTAAAGTTTAAAAGATGCATAGAGTTGGCATTCTAAATATATTCTGTAAAAGTTATTTAATTGTAAATACATCTTAAAGTGAACTAGAAAAGGAAGGAATTTCCATAGACTGCATTCATCTACATGAAGCGAAAGATGTAATTCAGTTTCTGCATTTATTATATGTCACACTGCTACATACTTTGTAATTCTGGCATGCAACCTTTTATGTATCCTGGTTAATCTAATCTGAGGTAAAATGTGGTTGTTATAGTGTATCTTTTAGAAAGAAGAATTTTGAGCAAGTTACAATTTGATCTTTTTTTGTAAAACAATCTACAATTTTAAAATTTTATTTTCAACAAATTAAGATTAATAGCAATTTTGGATATATACTTCATTGCTTTTTTGCAATAGAAAATTATTTGATAACAGCTTCTTAATTATGAAATACAAAGTAAACCAACATAATTAGAATAACAATTGCTATTCTGAAGATCGTATGAATGAAAGCTATGCAATCATTATTTTATTTCTTTAACTTCATATTATTATTGCTTTAATATTATGCATAAAAATATTTAACAGATACAGGGAACTTAATAAGTAATCATGGCAAAGAGCATGTAAAATGTTCCACTTTTCAAAACAGTTATATCAGGTAAGGAAATTTTGTACCCAAATGTCATACAGCTAAATAATATAGATTGTGTCATATTGCAGACATTCCATAGGTTTTATTTGTAAGTATTCTTTGAAGCAGTGTTATATTAGTAGTATCTTGAACATATTTTTCTGAAAAGTTTGGACTCTATGCACTTGGAAAGTTAAAAAAAATAAGCTTTTTTAATACTAAGGTTGCTCTTAGCTTAAATCAAATCAACTTGCACAGTCTCTAATTTAAATATATTCTTAGGGGTCAAAGGCCTGGATGCAATCTTAGTTCACCAATGTACACCAATGTAAGTCAAGAGTAAGTGCATTGGAATAACACTAGGATAATACTGGGGTAAGGAATCTCTGATAGAGGCCGCTGGTCAACTCTTGACATGTACAACATGTATGCATAAAAGAGCTATGTTCACACATGAAGGAGCAAATATGAGCCCAGCCTTTTTGTGGCCTTTCGGTGCTACCATAATATAAATATTAAATAATAATGAGATATTTGAGGGTAATAATGTTTGCTAATTTTCCACACTCATTTCAAAGGGGAGTTCTTCATACACATAAGAGCATAATATGATTACATGGAAAGGCATTTATGCTGGCTGTCAACTTCATATACACTATGTAACCACTGGTATTACTTTTATTAGCATGGTTCAAACATTTGGCTCTGGGGTATAGTACACGGTAGGCCATACCATTGACCAGAAAGGCTGCAATTAAATTTAATTAAATTGGTTTTAGTTTCTCATTGTACATTAGGAAATATTTATAAATTCAACAATGAAATATTTGTATTCATAAGTCTACCATGAATTGTACCTAGGGTACATCTTTGACAGGTACATTTACAAAAAGGATATTAAGACTGACAAAGTCCTGAAAATCATTCAGAAACAATATTAATGTCAGCTAAGTATATAGGAAAGAACAAAGTTATTCTGCTTACCAAGCTAGTTATTCTTCTTAGTAGTATCTTGCCAAAGTAAAAATTGGGTAATGGGTCTGTTACTGTCAAGCAACCACCATAAAGCATTTAGGGGAAGAAAGAGAAGGAGCCACAAAATAGTGCATATATTGCTTTACTGTAGTGAAATGAAATTGGGCAGTGGACACCATTAAAATCTTGACAGATGCTATTTGCAAGTAATAAATATTATTGCAATATCTGAGGAAGCAGTAATGGTAATTAGTTACAATGGCAAAGTTGTAAAGCTTTTAAAGATGACCAGTGACCATTAAAAAAAATCCAGAGCTGAAAGTCACATGCATATTGTCCAGTAATATGCAGTTTCTTAGAAAAACACTCTTGGTTGGTAGACCCCAAATTAAACTTGCCTCTTAGTAACCTGTTGTTGTATGGTAACAAACATTTCCTCTAGATCCTGATCATTTTATCAGCCACTCCAAAATGAGACCTGCAACAGTGTTTATAAATCTCAGCTAATCTGACGGGTGATCCACCAAATCAAATTCTGGACACAGAGGGCCCGAACCTGCTCCCACTGAAATTGATAACAAAAGTTCTATTGACTTCACTGGGATCAAGATGAGGCAAATACATTATTTTTCATTGGAGGGCTAATGGATAACCGTCCTTCCTCCTCACCTGCAAGCTGCCTGAAACTGTTTTTATGAGCAGACAGGCTACTGGAATTTTCCAAGAGCAGGACTCTTGTGGACTTTGTATACAAATCCTGCTTACAAGAGGGGAAGAAGCAGAGTGAATGGATGGCATGATGCACATTCTGTGAACCAAAGCAAATGGATGCTTAATATTCTGTACTTCTGTGAGTGTTGCTGGGGGAGTCAGATTCAGCAGATTTCCTCAGCTGACACAAAGGGGAGCTTTGAGTCTGTAGCATCATCCACCTGCAGTTCCTTAGGACCCTGCCAGAGTTCCGTGGGGTACTGGTGCAGGAGATGATTGATAAGGTACCAGCCATTCTCTGTTATATTTTCCCCTGCTGAAACCAGTGTGTTTGCAAGCAGAAAACAGATCAGGCATTAATGCAGCATGAAGCAACATTAACTCTCATGCTACCGCTAGTACTGTGCAGCTGCAGGGGAACTCAAAGCAAAGGTAGTGTAGTGTGACTCTTGAAGGAGCCATGCTACAGTTTGGAAGCAGAAGGCTGCATAGCAATGCATGGAGAGCCTCCAGCTCACTGAAGCTCACTGAAGAGTATGCAATTGGTTGGTAACTTTGGAAGGCTAGTCTCAGAGATAGCCCAAATCTGCAAGCTCGCACTACCAGGCACAGCACTTACTACTGTGAATAGTCCCATTCAAGTGAATGAGGACTCAAGGTCGTAAGCACTACATTTGACTGTGCACAGAATTTTTCGGCCTCTTTGCACAGTTCTCCATGGAATTTACTCTTCTAGCCCGAACAACTTTTCTGGTTGCACTTTTAGCCTATCAGCTTTATCAGTATCTCTTTAAACAGGTCACAGTCAGATCAGTATTCACACTTGTATCAGATGTATTTTGTGCCTCCTATTGATAGAAGTAACTGAAGGAGATTAAAGACATATTTTTCTGTACTTGGTGTATTTGACAGCCCTTTGTATCTAGTCAGCTTTATTGTTCTCTATGTGCAGTCATTTGGTTTCCCCCTGTTTGTGCAGGCTTTTACACACAACAGCAGAAACGAGAAAACATCTTAAAACAGGAAAATCTGATGGTATTACCACAAATTTCTGCATGTGAAATACCTGACACTCATAGTGGATGCCTTTTTAATTTTTTTTAACTGACTAGGTGAAGTTGATGGTATCCCTTCTGTAAATATTGCAACCCAAATGTTTTGGCAGCCTAGATTTTGTGAATTCCCAAATAATGTTTAAAATTGAATTAACACAATACGAAAACCTTTAAAATCAGTGATCTGATTCCTCTGGATTTTCTATCCCTCGCTTCCCCCAGCGACCACCAAACAGACACTGAAAGCCAAGTATAACGAAGTCTGACTGAAGACTGAGGCCGTATAGTGTACTATATTGCAGCCAGCATTAAATATAGACTTAATGTGGCCAATGATTCAAGGCTGCAGTTTTCACATCTGTCACATGCCCACATTCTACCTTCAGATGAAAAATTTCAGAGAGATTATGGGGGCCAGACTTTCAACCTTATGTCTCTTGATATAGCTGAAACAACTAGAGCAACTTGCTTATTATTGTGATTTCTATTACAGAAGCACCTTTGAATCCCCAAATCAAGGCTCAGGGCTCTCTTGTGAGAAATAATAATAAACAAATAATAAAGAAGATAGTCTCTGCCCCAGAGAGGTTACAATTTAGGTATCAGACAGAATTCAGTAGGTGGATCAAGCAGACAGATGGGAGTTGGGATGATGAAGTAACAAAATGAAAAAAAAAGATGTTAATTTTAAGCTTAAGTTTAAGCATGTTTTTTAAATTAACACATAATGTGCAAATATAAAGCCACAAAATCATTTTGTGTAATTAGAATCTAATCTTGTAGCACACACATATGTAGTCTATTGAATTCCTTGGGCCTATTCATTTAAATGTGGTAGGATTGAGTCTTATACTTCTTTCATGTATTGAAAATTCACACGTAGTTTTATGCTTCCTTGCTCCATTCCCCATTCAATCCAATCTCATAATGCAACTCTGCTTCCGAAAAGAATGTAGAAGGGCTTAAAAAGCACCATGTGTATTGTAGATGTAAATAACTATTGGCTTCCCATTGGCTTGGGATCAGGCACTTTTGAAATATGCATAACACCTCCTGCAGCCTTTTGTGTCCTAATTCCTTTGAAGCTTTAGGTAGTATCACTTTCACACATCCCTCATGTGAACTTGTGTGCAGTGAGGAGCTGCCTTTTATTGTTCTCCTGACTCTCAGATAACACAATGTTGTCCAGATCCTGACTGATTTCTATTAAATTATGAATGTGAGAATAGAGGACTAGGGTCTAGGTGTATGTTTGTGTTTCAGTAAGAAAGCACTAATATGCCTCTATTACAGAATCGTAGAAATGGAGGAATGAAAGGGACATCAAGAGGTCATCTAGTCCAGCCACCCACGCTAAGACAGGACCAAGCACATCTATGCTTGTTATGTAAAAGTGAGAGATGCTTGCAGTTTCTGTTCTCATAGAAGTTCATATCTTGTTTACCAGGTCTCCCAAAGGAATGCTGTTCTGTATGCTTCATCCACACACAAAAAAGGCTAACATACTTTCGGTCAGACACAGAGAGAGAGAGCACAGTGTGTCTGTCCTCTGAGAGTCTGCTCTGTAGTGTGAGAACAACCACTGTTTCTGAACTCCAGGCACAGGAAGAATGTAGATGCTTAATGGTGCCTTGATTTCTGTGTACTGCACATCTTTCGCACCTGCGTATACCACAAATGCCTCCTTCAGATGGGAGTTCCAGGATGTATGATCGCTCCAGTGGCAGGCCTAGAAATTTTGGCCTTATTTTATTATTTAGGTGTGTAATTATTCAAGCAAAATGTGGGCAATTGCCAGGGCGGCTCTAGCTTTTTTGCCGCCCCAAGCACGGCAATCAGGTAGCCTTCAGCAGTTTGCCTGCGGGAGGTCCCCGGTCCAGCGGATTCTGCAGCTTGCCTGCGGGAGGTCCCACCGCTGAATTGCCGCCGAATCCGCAGGACCAGCAGACCTCCCTTAGGCAAGCCACTGAAGGCTTCCTGACTGCCGCCCTTGCAGGAACTGGCAGGGCACCCCCTGTGGCTTGCCACCCCAGCTGGGCACTTGAAGTGCTGGTGCCTGGAGTCGCCACTGGCAAGTAATTAAGTGAGCAAAAGACCAAGTCTGGTTATATTGTCATTGTACTTTTAGGGTGGGATTTGAAACTAAATAGGATATCTACTCATAAGATTACTTAAGTGCGTTTGAGTACCCCACTCCTAACTCAAATAGACAAATAAAAACTATCTGGTCCATAGGGTCATTCATTAATCCTTTCATAAAGATCTCAACCTTCAGCAATCTGCACAGCAGCTTTGAGTCTAATTCTGTTGGTCTGCCTCTGTGACACTAACATGCCAGACTCCTGAAGTGTGATGGGCCAATTATGTCAGCTTCCTGCGTGTGCCTGAAGTACACATTATAATCCAACTGGTTCAGATGTGCTCCTTTCACTTTTATGATGCCATCATAAATATGCTAGACAGCAGTGAAAAAGGATGTGAACATATGAAAGAACAAATCTGGGTTATATCCTTCCTCTCTGATGAAGAGGAGATGCTGGAAGGAAGGTCTTGTATTTCAGGTGTTACAGTGAGATTCAGAAGATCTGGCTCTGCCACAGACTTCCTTTGTGATGCTGATCCTTTGATCAGTCGGTGCTTCAGTGCTCTGTCTACAAAATGGGGATACTGATAATTCCCTACCTCACACAAGGCTGTTTTCAGGATAAATAGAGGGGTGGTGCTCAGATACTATGAAGATGGGGGGCCACATCAGTACCTAAATAGAAATTGCACCTGACTCTTCCAGCAAGTCCCTCTGTACTTGGTGATGGAAGAGGAAATCATTTCTACAAGAGGAAAGACATGTTTTCATTGGTACTCTCCCCAGGGGTGTCCAGTGAGGAGGAAACAGCTTGATACAAGTCTACAGATGTGTCTAAACTGTTAGACACCCATGAGTTATGCTTCGTTTGGCATGAAAGTGCTGCAGAACTGCTGTACATGGATATAAGCAGCATGGTGCCCTGGAAACCTTCCCAACTGACTAAATTGTGATGAATTTCAAAAGAATGTTAGGCTATTCATTTAATTAGACAACTCCTCTTTAAAAATTTCAACTCTACATTTCTGGCTGCTTCCCTTTAGCAGTTTAAATATCACTGTATTGACAGCCATCTTATTTGGGCTGCATGTTTTCAGAATGTAATGATAGGGGGCCTCATTTTTTTCTGAAGGGCGGGATAGCGTATCTGCTTTCTAGAGTTTCCACTCTTCATTAGTACAAGATAGTTCTGAAATCAGAAATACAATGATGAGATCTTCAAATGATTTAGTCTGAGAACAAAAGAAACTACATCATTCTTGTCAAGTCAGTTTTCCATTAAGAATCTAATTTGGGGACAGGTGCTACATTTTAAAAGGAAAAAAAATCCTGTTTTCCTGGAGTACACACAGTAGGATTTTGTAAAACCTAGTCACCATGGATCTAGCACTTGGTTATATGCATCACATGAAATCAACACCAATATGCTTTTAATTTTGTTTAAAATGTTGTACATTTTGAATTAATCATGTCCTTTATGGATCGATTCCTGCTTCTGCCACTGGTCTGTTCGGTGAATTATGGGCAAGTATCTTTGGTACCTTAGTTTCCCAATCTGTAAAATGGATAATGATTCCAATGTTCTTTATAAACCACTTTAAGATCCACTGATGAAAAGAACTATCTAAAGAGTTACATATTGTTATTATTTTATTTTATTATTGTATTTAAACTGTTGAATAACTGGGATACTTCCCACCTGTCCATTTTAAAGTAATGTTTTTGTGCTAAGATTAAATATTTTTGCCATGCAATTATATTGTGGCAGCATCAGGAAAATAACAACAGAGAAAAATGTCTCTCAGCGACTGGATCAGGCACAGAGGGGATATTGTGACAATACTGCTAGCAGCTGTTGTCTTCCACTTTGAACAAATATTTAGTGAACTTAAAACATATGTTATATATTTGGACAGAGTATAGACAGTATTTTTATACTGATGATCTAATATTAAGACAGAGCCAAAAACAATTTTTTTAAATTACCAAAATATTCAACATGAGCAATTTATAGAGTAGCATTTGTTTCTGATTTCAATGCTTTACTTGGTCTGATGATCTATTTTTAAAAACAATTTAAAAAATAATAATTAGTGTCCAATATAGATTGTCATATAACTCAGCAAATGTTTTTTTAATCCTTAGTAGATATGGAAAAGTATAGCTAGTTATGACCATGCACAATCAAAAAGCAAACAGCTAAAACTTGCCATTTTGAAACACTAGTGCACATAAAGTAGAAGAGTGTGAGTTAGATTTGCACACACAGAAATCAAAGTTGTTTTCAATTACAAATGTTCAAAACTTTACACATTTTTTCCTGATTTTTTTTTTACATATTTATCAAAAACATTAGCAAAACGGTTGAGATTTATCGTTTGCCAAAAACCCAATTTTCAGTAAACTGACAAATTTGGTAACTAGTTAGATAAGCTTGATAGTGTTTTCAATAAATATTTCGCAAAGAATTCCAAGTCTTTTTTCCTAGCATTATTTTCAGAACACCCAAATTTTGACATCAGCAATTTTTCATAACATATTTCAATTTTAGGAAAAAGAGTAATTATTATGGAAAAAAACATTAAAAAAATTTTGACTAGTTCTTCTGAGGAATATTCTCCTCTCCCACATACAAGCAGTGGGCCAGAATCTCTCCATAGCATTAGAAAGAAGAGTGACCTGTTGGCCTAAACAATTTAACCCAAAGGCAGAGGTGAAAATAACTTAAAGGACTTACCGGTATGCCAGAGTCCTGAGCCGGAGGCGTGACCTCAACCAGAAGAGGCAGGACCTTTAAATATCCAGGCCCTTTAAATCAAGATTTAAAGGCCCAGAGGCTCCGGCTGTGGCTGGGAGCCCCAGGGCCTTTAAGTCACCCCCAGAGCTACCAGTTGCAGTGCCTACTGGGAGCCCCGGGGTTCAGGGGCGATTTAAAGGGCGTGGGGCTCCGGCTGCTGCTACCACAGCAGAGCCCCTTGCCCTTTAAAGTGCCACCTGGGGCCCTCTGCCAGAGTCCTGCGGTAGCGGCGGCAGGGCTCCTGCGGTGATTTAAAGGGCCCGGGGCTCCCCACAGCGGCGGAGCCCTGGTCCCTTTTAATCATCACTGGAGCGCTGCCACCACTACTCCAGGGCTCCAGCAGCAGGGCCCAAAAGGTGATTTAAAGGCCCTGGGGCTCCAGTTGCTGTGGGGAGCCCCAGGCTCTTCAAATCACCAGCCTGGGGAAGCCGGTCTGGTCCAGCACAGTGTACTGGCTCTTGCAGGTACGCCAGACTGGACTGGACCAGCTTACTTTCACCTCTGACCAAAGGGGTATGGTCCATGAAAGAGAAAGCATGGAGAGTCCAGTCCCCAGAAATCTAGCATGCATTCCAGAACATCTTGACCCCAAGCTGATTCTACCTGGCCCTCCAGGATTCTATCTACAAAGGAGGTATCAACCAGTGTGTCTGCGTTCTCTAACCAGGATAGGGTTTGGATTTGGCTGTATTTGTGAACATGAGTTACTTTATATAACATATAGAATATTTAAGGCTAATTTCCAGCTCGCTTGAATGGGACTTCATTGTGACACTGATTTCAAGCCAGTATTGCAGAGGCAGATTTATTGTGATTGTGACATAATGCAAATGTGCGATGGCTAAATGGTTTCAGTGACAAACTATACAAGTGCATGTTTTTCTAGAACCCTGCTGGCAAAGTGATATCAGTATAAATTTACAGAGCCTTCATCACAATGAATGATATTAATATTTTTTCTACAGTTTAAAATGAAAATAGAAAACTAAGGGAATTAAATTTATGTAATTATAAAATTAATAAAACTTAGGGAAACCTAAATAAGCATGGATTTTGTATCCTGGAGTATACCGATGACACCAATGTAGACAATCTGAAGACGTTCAGTCAGGGTATAGAAGATTGCTACCACTGTGACATTCATTCATAGAGAGTTAGATACGCCACTGATGAGTACTCAGCATACTTTGTATCATTATTCTTTGTGCTGCAGTGTTGAATTCCAAGTTTTCACTCAAAATGTCTTCATTTCTGTGGGTTTTTCTTATTGTGTCAAGACGGTGTGTTTTTGATTGTTATTAAAGGAGTAACCATCAACTCAGTTCCATCCACAGAGTTTCCTTAAGAAAATCTGAAGTATGTAACAGTGTTTCTAAATTGTAAAATTAGGTACGCATTCCGCTCACCAATGGACTAGTTAGCTACTAAATATCCACTAACAATAATAGTGGACTGTCCAGTATAACACTCAGTCTCTCCATTTTTGTGGCAGAATTGCCACAGTGCTTAAATAGGCTTTAGCGCTCATCCATGCCTGTTTTTTTTAAAAAGTTAATGTCATGATTATGAAAGGTATTAGACAGGTATAGCATGGATAGTGTCCATGCATGCATCCCCATTGCTGCCTCAGTGATGTGGAGGCACTATTTTATATGATTGAGAGGTTAGTTTAGTTTCCAGGACCAATGAGTCCTTGATTTACCACCGCTTCCAACTGTGGTGTGGGCAGCTCTTCAAGAGTAACTATACTGAGAACACAAACTACTTTCATGTAGGTCATTAAATCAGTAATCTGAGCCCTGTATGCCACTAACAATTTCCAGAACCAGTGATCTCCAAATTGTAGTCCAAGGATCATAGATGCTCCATGGAGAACTGGTTGGTGACACAGTGATGGCTGATCTTGTTTCCAACTACTAAATGTGCTACCTGAGTTTTTCAGAACCCCCAACAGTGGCAATTTAACTATTTCACTCCAGGCGGCGTAAGGAACGCACGACTTCCGTCTGATAAGATTCATGCAAGTAAGCATGCTCTTGTCTAACACTGCAGTTTATTAGATTTAAGCACACACAAACATAAGCAATAGGTTTAGAACATCTCAGACATTTGCTTAACATCTGGAACTGTATGAAGTAATTAACAGCAGGTTCGCAGTGGCCAGTTGCTCACCTACCAGGGAGAAAAGGTGTCAGAAAAAACATCTCGGAAGATGGCTTCAGAGGACTGCTCCAAAATACAGTCTATTAGCTAATCTTTTATAACTAACTTCCACAAAACACATAGGTCGTAATGACCCCTACTATAGTATCACTTTTCTACCTTTCAATAAACTTTTAATATCAGAGGTGTCTAGACTCGAGGTTTTCCAACCACCAAGCTTTTTAGTCTCCGTTGTTAACTTGCTTGTCCCCTCCTTCCATTCAGATTAGCAGAAAGTGTAGCTAGTTTTGATCTTGCTTCTGAAGGCCTGTCTCCAAATTAACCCTTAACTATGTGGCATTCTATTTCATTACTTCAGGGTGGCAGAGTGTACATAATATGGTTGCAATTAGCTTGATCACATTGTCAGGTATACATACCCCTCAAATCCAGGGCAACAAATGATTTTAGATACTTTCTTAATGTCCCCCCCTACAGTGTAAATAATTGCTGTCATTATCACAGGTGTGTTGTGTGATCACAAATAGGAGAGAAGAAAGCCTGCGCTATGGAAATAGCAATGGATGGTGGTCTGCATGACTCTCCCCTACTATAAAGTGGGCCATACTGAAAAATAAAAAAAAAATTGTTCAGTATCTCTGCCGAGAGCCATCCTGCTGTGTTATGTACTGTTTCAAAATCAAGCACTTATTTTTCATACTCTTGTCATCCAACTCTGGCCAGGCCTTAGTCAAACTGCTCAGATTATCATGGAGGGGAAATAATCAAATTGATAAAATCATATTGTTTCAGATAAAATGCTTCATGAGGATAAACTGATAGGAAAATCCAGTCCAAAGGTAGACTAATAGCTTGCACACAGACAATTAAATTTACAGGGAAATACATGTGGTTCTGATTTATACTTGTCAATGTAATATCAGGGATTTTCCTCAGCCAGAATTAGTGTGCAACATGTCATGTGTTGTGCCGTATACAAAACACTTTAGGCAAAATACATTTCTGGCATGTATTTTTCCCTTTTCTGTTTTTCAGTAATATTTTTATTTGGAAAGGTATTAAAGTTGTGCAAGATACACAAGAACCAACTCTATATTTTCACCTAAAATTTGAATTTGCCTAAATAATAATAATAAAAAAAAATCCTGAGATCTTAAAAACCTTTATGTAACACACCCATTTTTTAATTTTAGTTTTTATTTTCACATTTTCCTTGCTGTGGCGAAGGTTTGATTCAAAAGTGGTAAAATACTTCAAGAAGAATCTCCTTGCTGTGGATGTGTTCTAAATAGGTTTAGGAAGTAAAGATAACCTCACGCTACCATATTCAGACAAGCTTTGCTGCTTTAAAAGTTTTTTAAATAAGCATTTGAATTCTGGGATGTTTATCCGAACTGAACCTTTGAATTTCTTTTGAGTTTCATCCATCACTAGGAGGCATATACTGTACTGGAATGATAAGCATACATTTTCTAAAGTACTCATATGGCCTGCTTCACCTTATTATCTAAGCACTTCACAATCTTTATCTTCACAACACCCCTGTGAGACAGGGAAGTATTATTATACCCATTTAACAGATGGGGGGAATTAAGGCATAAATAAAAGTCTAAGTGACTTGCCTAAGGTCACACAGGAAGCTAGTGATGAAGCAGGAAATTGAACCTAGGAAATTGAACCCCAGGCCAGTGCCATAACCATTGGGCCAGTTGACAGATATGGTAAGACAGTTTCTTATTTTTTAATAATTATTTCTCACAATGAATTTTTCATACTTGCTATAATTATATTAATGAACATTAATAAAACAGAAAATGGGCTAGCACACATGTGAAATCATAAAAATAAACATTTAAACCACCTTAAGTCAAAGGATAAGAATCTCAGCTGGCATTACTCTAATGAAGTCATTGACTTGGAAGGAGCTATGTTGATTTACACGCTGAGGAGCTGGCCCAAGATATTTAGAAACAAATTGGCAGGGTATTGTATTCCTACCAGTTTTGGTATGGTGGGGACTGAAATGATACTGCGAGAGATGTTGGGCCTAAGCAGCAGCATCAAGCCCCTCCATCAGTTTCAGGAGGCATGCTGAGGAAGGAGTGAGTGGATTCTGGGAACAGCCACCCTGCATAGCATCGTGGCCCAGCAATTATACTACAACTTAACATGTAAGTTTAATGATGATTCAAACAGCATTATCTGATACAAATCTATCTCTTCGCTATTTTGGGCTACCTGGATAATTTGGATCTGGGTAACTGGATCTGGAATGGTGAACTGACAGCAGCAGGAACAGAAGAGATGCATGTCATCGGAGAGTCTGCTGCTTGTGGGGCCGAGACAAAGGAGCTCTCCCTCATAGGTTTGTGCCTCTGTCCCACCTGATCCCCAAGGCTGCAGTGACTTTCTGCAGGTTGTGCACTTCAGCTTCATGCATTAGTCATGGTGTGTATCTGGATATTCAGCCATGTTCCTATCTCCTCCACAATATTACTAAAGTAGTCCCCCTGGCAAAATGACTTGGGAGTGCAGAATTTTTCTGTATAATTTTAACTCTTCTTTGGATTATTTGGGAGATGAGATCTGGCCCTTAGTCTTTCTAAAGGTAAATTGCCCAGATCCAGAAAGGTGAATTTTCCCTGGTTTACCGATGTAAGAATCAAAATCATCTTAATACTTCAGTCCATGGAGTTAAGCTTGATGGAGCTGGATGAATCAGCCCCATCATTATCTGTTTCCTAGCTACAAAATAGTCTTGAAAATATTTTCACATCCCACTAATGAGAATTCAGAGAGTATTACACCAAGTATACAAAATCCAGGGTTAAGTTTCCTCACTGAACAATCGAGTATATGAATCTGATTCAGAAAATCCCATTTCAAAGAATATGCCCATAAATAATGATCAAATCAAGCATTATTCAGATTACATTTTGATAGTCTATCAGAATGTACCAGGTTTTAATCAATAAAAGTGGATGACAAATGTTTTCCATTGATAAAAAAGGACCTACATTTGTTGGACTGCAGTTTCTTTTGTCCTCAAGTATGCTCCCACCACTCCTGTTAACATCAGCTGGCATTATATCAATCTGATTAAGGGCAAAATTTGGCTCGGAGACAGAGTGTGTGTGTATGTGTGGGTGTGGGTGGGTGTGATGGTTTCTAAGTTCTATCTCTCTGTGTTTATGCATGTATGTGTGGGTGGGTGGGGGTTCCTGAGTGCTATTTCTCTGTGTGTATGCATGTATGTATGTGAGGGTGTGGGTGTGGGTCGGTGGGTGGGTGTGATGGTTCCTGAGTTCTTTCTCTCTGTGTGTATGCGTGTATGTATGTGAGGGTGTGGGCGTGGGTCGGTGGGTGGGTGTGATGGTTCCTGAGTGCTATCTCTCTGTATGTATGCATGTATGTATGTGTGGGTGTGAGTGTGTGTGATGGTTCCTGAGTGCTATCTCTCTGTGTGTATGCATGTATGTATGCGCGTGTCTCCTCCCCTCCTTCCCTCCCTCTGACTGTTCATGAGTGCTATTCCTTGGTGTCCCCATCTGTGATTCAGTCTCATTTTTATTCATGTATAACTTGGCTAATGCAAGTGTTGATCTTTTCTTTTTAAACTATTTTGTTATGCAAATGAACACCACGTACAAATAGGGAGATGGGGGGGTAGAATTCGGAATTCTCTATTCTTTCTTTCTCTTTTGTTGGCATCAATACTTAATCAGGATGAATAGAGAGATGACCACTGCAAACTAAATTAAATTGAAATATTTTTGCAGCTCAGTTTTCTTTTTAATTTTAAAAGAGAAGCATATTCGGTCTTACAAGCCATCAAAGCAAACAACTTAATGTAATATCCTGCACAGAACTTTCCTCAGGCATTTTAATGGACTGTTCTCATTCTCTGAATAATCCTTAATTATATGTGAAATCCCATTAACATCGATGGGACTAGTTGTATGAGCAAGAGCTCCACACATGAGCTAGGATTGCAAGATCAAACCAATAACTATGCACCTGATCCAAAGTCAATAGTAAGACTGACATTGAGTAAAAATACATCCTAATAGATCTTTCTTCATTTATCCACCCAGAGCGGAGTCACTAATTGTAACTAGGTTTCATGTTTTTCTGCTGTGTCTTTCAAATTACTTTCATCCCATGTATATGCTTTTAAGAAAGTTTTAACTTCCCTGGGATTCTCTGAGAAGCAGGTTTTATTTTTAGCATTTGACTCCAATTTGTGCAGGGTGCAAGATTGCAATTTGTGAACCAAAAGCAGCCTGAGGGCCAATGAGCTGCTTTCAGCTACTGTGCACAAATCAGAAAACCTGCATATCTTCTTCTACTGTAAATAAGTGTCTTTCCATGCACTCTTCCCCTGTGTATGTAACAATCCCTTTCTCTTTCCTAGAAATACTGAAAAACATAAACATGAGCACAGCTGAGCTGTAATCACTTTTTTTCCTAACCCTAGATGTCTGGAATCAGTTTTGGTTGTTTATTGGAAAGTGATATGCTTTATTAATTATAGAAATATTTCTGCTCTTGAATACAAATCTGAAGAAAATGGGGAGTCCTTTCTGCATTCTATGGGAAAGTGCTAGGGCCTGGATAATTTCAGTCAAATTCAGATAAGATGTTTAGACTCCATAGTGCTCTCAGAATCACTGACTACTTTCACTAGCTCTGCTGCTCTGTAAGAGACATAATTGGATATGACTTTTACCCTGAGGAGCCAGAAGAAGGTGTAACATAAAAACAGTCGCCACTCAAATTTAACTTACGTCCTCTTGTACTTTGCACCCACTGCTATGTATTTTTTGTAGCCTCTCATTCTCATCTGCCAATAGGGTATTTTTAGAAGATTCTTCCTCTTTCCCCCAATCCTCACAGTTTTAGCTACCTTAAAACAGCTAAGATCCCAGTCCTAGTCATTTTGGAGCCACCACAGCTGCTGACATGGCATCTTGGTAGGTAACAACATGTTCCATGCTGGGGCATTGGGGTGGGCAAGATTCTTTTTTGGTGACGGATGTTGCTAATGTAGCCCCCAGAGGAGTTCTTGAACCTGCAGAATGACCTCTGTCAAAAGTTAGAGTATCTCTGACCCAAATCAAAGTCCTGTTCACCTTTGTCGCACAAAATAGCTGTTTGCATCCATCATCTCAGCTTCTGGGAAACTGGCAAATTCATGGACTCACTCTACTTGGAGACACAAAGGGAATGGAAACCAGACATATCTTCCTACCTGGGAATTCCTCCCAGCATGGAATACTCCTTAGTGGACACAGAACCAGTGTAGCCCTCTCCTAACCATTACAGCCACTGGTGAAAGGGATATGTTAGGGTAGTAAACAGATGTGGCTGGGTTATGCTTTACTCTGGCTGTGCTCACTTAGCAGATGGGATCAGAGGCTACTGTAATAACCTTAGTCCCAGATTTGGACCTTAGCGTCCAAAATATGGGGTTAGCATGAAAACCTCCAAGCTTAGTTACCAGCTTGGACCTGGTACCTGCTGCCACCACCCAAAAAATTAGAGTGTTTTGGGGCACTCTGGTCCCTCTGAAAAACCTTCCCTGGGGACCCCAAGACCCAAATCCCTTGAGTCTCACAACAAAGGGAAATAATCCTTTTTCCCTTCCCCCCTCCAGGTGCTCCTGGAGAGATACACAGACACAAGCTCTGTGAATCCAAACAGAGTGAATCTCCCTCTCTGTTCCCAATCCTGGAAACAAAAAGTACTTTCCTCTTCACCCAGAGGGAATGCAAAATCAGGCTAGCCACTTCAACACACACAGATCTCCCCTGATTTCTTCCTCCCACCAATTCCCTGGTGAGTACAGACTCAATTTCCCTGCAGTAAAGAAAAACTCCAACAGGTCTTAAAAGAAAGCTTTATATAGAAAAGAAAGAAAAAATACAAATAGTCTCTCTGTATTAAGATGACACAATACAGGGCAATTTCTTAAAAGAATATTGAATAAACAGCCTTATTCAAAAAGAATACAAATCAAAGCACTCCAGCACTTATATTCATGCAAATACCAAAGAAAAGAAACCATATAACTTACTAGCTGATCTCTTTGTCCTTACACTTAGAAACAGAAGACTAGAAAGTAGAACTACTTCTCCAAAGCTCAGAGAAAGCAGGCAGGCAGACAAAGACTGAGACACTCAATTCCCTCCACCCAAAGTTGAAAAAATCCGGTTTCCTGATTGGTCCTCTGGTCAGGTGCTTCAGGTGAAAGAGACATTAACCCTTAGCTATCTGTTTATGACACACCCCCCAAATTGCAGACAGTGGGGAAGCTCACTGGCGGCGATTTCCTTCTAGAACTTGAAAATAAACAGATTAATACAACACATACACCTTTACATATACTCCTAAGTATATAATTAACAGACTCCTACATTTTAAGAACACTTTTTAACTACTGAATTCTGGGAAACTCTCACGGGAGAGTGCATCAGCTACTTTGTTAGAAGCTCCTGTGATGTGTTGAATTTCAAAATCAAAATCTTGGAGAGCTAAACTCCAACGAAGAAGTTTCTTGTTGTTCCCCTTGGCAGTATGAAGCCACTTTAGTGCAGCATGGTCAGTTTGTAGTTGGAACCGCCGTCCCCAAACATATGGGCGTAGCTTTTCCAGGGCGTACACAATGGCATAGCATTCCTTTTCACTGACTGACCAGTGACTTTCCCTCTCAGACAGTTTCTTGCTGAGAAACACGACAGGATGGAAGTTGTGATCTGTTGCTTCCTGCATGAGCACCGCTCCTATACCACGCTCAGATGCATCTGTGGTTACTAGGAATGGCTTGTCAAAATCCGGGGCCCTGAGCACGGGGTCAGACATGAGCATCGCCTTAAGCTGGGTAAAGGCCTTTTGACACTCATTAGTCCACTTAACGGCATTTGGCTGGGTCTTTTTGGTCAGGTCGGTCAATGGGGCAGCGATTTGGCTGTAGTGTGGTACAAATCGCCTGTAGTATCCGGCCAAGCCTAAGAAGGAATGGACCTGCTTCTTGGACCGTGGGACAGGCCACTTTTGGATAGCATCTACCTTGGCCTGTAGGGCGTTTATGGTTCCTCGACCCACCTGGTGCCCCAGGTAAGTCACTCTGTTTTGGCCTATTTGACACTTTTTGGCCTTAACAGTTAGTCCTCGGTGGTAGGGTTTATGGTCTGTGTGCCCCCTGGGGTAATCGTTCCCCTTGACAGTAGCTTTTTTGCTTTCTGCCAGTTCCATCCATTTGGCTCCAATCTCCCCCGCCTCAGCGATATTCTTGGGGTTTCCATCTTGTATGTACCGCGTGATGTCTTCAGGAACACCATCCAAGAACTGCTCCATTTGTATGAGGAGGTTCAGTTCTTCCAAGGTTTGAATGTTGTTTCCTGTTAGCCAGGCCTCATAATTTTTTGCAATGTAGTAGGCGTGTTTGGGAAATGACACCTCGGGTTTCCACTTTTGGGTTCTGAAGCGCCGACGGGCATGATCTGGGGTTATCCCCATCCTGTATCTGGCCTTGGTTAGAAAAAGTTTATAGTCATTCATTTGCTGCTTAGGCATTTCAGCTGCCACCTCTGCTAAAGGTCCACTGAGCTGTGACCTCAATTCTACCATGTACTGGTCTTCGGGAATCTTGTACCCAAGACAGGCTCTTTCAAAATTTTCCAAGAAGGCCTCGGTGTCATCACCTGCCTTGTAGGTGGGAAATTTCCTGTGCTGTGGAGCAATAATTGGCGCTGGGTTGTTAGGGTTGGCTGGCACATGCAACCCAGCTTTTGCCATTTCCAGTTCATGTTTTCTCTGTTTTTCCTTCTCTTCATTTTCTTTTTGTTGTTTTTCCATTTCTCGGCGGTGGGCCACCTCTCTTTCTCTTTCTCTTATTTCCATCTCTGTTTGTTTTATTTCCAGTTGTCGCCTGTGTTCAGCTTCTCTGACTTGCTCTTGGGCCTCAATTTTTGCCTTAGAAGTCATGATTCCTGTTTTCTTGTGTTGGGGTGCCCTCCGGTGTTTATCTTCTGAACTGCAGGTTCTGTTGCCTCCTGAAGTCTGCCTAGCAACAGTGCTTTTTGTCCTTTTCTCTCTCTAGCTAATGTTCAATGAAGGGAAACCAGAAAAACCACTTTATTTGCATGCATATAAGTGCTGGTATGACTCTCAATGGGAGTGCTATTGTGTGACAAAAGACTGTTAATAGTCCTTAACGACTTCTGCTTAACATGCAAGCCACAAACTGCGAGAGAGAGCAGAAAAAAAAATTCTCTCTGGTTCCCTTAAAAAACCAACTGCTTCTCTCTGCTAAAAAGCCCTTAGCAGAGAAAAGAAAAATATAATATTTCTACTGGCTTCTGGATTCTAGTCCCACCAGCTGCACACCATGTAATAACCTTAGTCCCAGATTTGGACCTTAGCGTCCAAAATATGGGGATTAGCATGAAAACCTCCAAGCTTAGTTACCAGCTTGGACCTGGTACCTGCTGCCACCACCCAAAAAATTAGAGTGTTTTGGGGCACTCTGGTCCCTCTGAAAAACCTTCCCTGGGGACCCCAAGACCCAAATCCCTTGAGTCTCACAACAAAGGGAAATAATCCTTTTTCCCTTCCCCCCTCCAGGTGCTCCTGGAGAGATACACAGACACAAGCTCTGTGAATCCAAACAGAGTGAATCTCCCTCTCTGTTCCCAATCCTGGAAACAAAAAGTACTTTCCTCTTCACCCAGAGGGAATGCAAAATCAGGCTAGCCACTTCAACACACACAGATCTCCCCTGATTTCTTCCTCCCACCAATTCCCTGGTGAGTACAGACTCAATTTCCCTGCAGTAAAGAAAAACTCCAACAGGTCTTAAAAGAAAGCTTTATATAGAAAAGAAAGAAAAAATACAAATAGTCTCTCTGTATTAAGATGACACAATACAGGGCAATTTCTTAAAAGAATATTGAATAAACAGCCTTATTCAAAAAGAATACAAATCAAAGCACTCCAGCACTTATATTCATGCAAATACCAAAGAAAAGAAACCATATAACTTACTAGCTGATCTCTTTGTCCTTACACTTAGAAACAGAAGACTAGAAAGTAGAACTACTTCTCCAAAGCTCAGAGAAAGCAGGCAGGCAGACAAAGACTGAGACACTCAATTCCCTCCACCCAAAGTTGAAAAAATCCGGTTTCCTGATTGGTCCTCTGGTCAGGTGCTTCAGGTGAAAGAGACATTAACCCTTAGCTATCTGTTTATGACAGGATATGTTAGGGTAGTAAACAGATGTGGCTGGGTTATGCTTTACTCTGGCTTTGCTCACTTAGCAGATGGGATCAGAGGCTACTCTAACATGTGCCAGGTCTGGGCAGAAAATCAGGGACCTGTAACTGGGTCCCTGATGGTGCCTCTGCCCTACCACTTTTGAAAACTTGCAAAGCAGAGAACCCAGACTTCCTAATTACATACAAACAAATTATGTTTCTATAACTTAATATATAACTAATGGAAGAAACAGGAAGTTGATGGTAATGAATATAAATCCTAAGTTAGAAATTGTAGAAAATTGATAAGAGGATTAAAGGAGGACAAGGAGAAATCCATAGTAAGCAGACTCAAGGACAATAAGAAGTTTTAAAAGTATATTAGGAACAAAAAGAACCCTGACAATGGAATTGGTCCATTACTGGGTGTAAATAGTAAAATGATCAATAATAATGCAGAAAAGGCTGATGTTTTCAATATGTATTTTTGTGCTGTATTTGCGAAAGAAACAGCTTTATAGTCTCATCATATGGTGATGATAACACCCTTTCCATTCCACTGGTGTCTCTGGAGGATGCTAAACAGTACTATAGTTAGACATTTTAAAATCAGAAGGTCCAGATAACTTGCATCCAAGAGTTTTAAAAGAGCTGTCTAAGGAACTCATTGGACCATAAATGCTGATTTTCAATGAGTCTTGGAGCACAGGGGACATTCCAGAGGACAGGATTAAAGGTAACATTGCACCAATTTTTAAAAAGTTGACCTGGGTAATGATAAGCTTGTCAGCCTCAGAATGATTACAGGCAGGATAATAAAGCGACTGATACGGGACTCAAGTAATAAATCATTAAATGAAGGTAATGTAATTCAATGCAAATCAACGTGGGTTTCTGGAAAATAGATGTTGTCAAATGAACTTAATACCTTTTTGTGATGAGATTTCAACGTGATTGATAAAGGTAATAGCATCAACGTAATTGACTTAGACTTCTTTATGGTGTTTGATTAAAAAAACTAGAATCATATAAAATTAACATGGCACTCATGAAATGAATTAAAAACTGGCTAACTGCTAGGTCTCAAAATGTAATTGTAAATGGAGAATCGGCATTGAAAGAGTGTGTTTCCAGTGCATACCGCAGGGATTGCTCCTTGGCCCTCCTCTATTTAACATTTTCATCAGTGGTGTGGAAGAAAAAATAAAATTATCATTGATAATGGTTTGCAGAGGACACAAAAATTGATGGAGTTATAAATAATGAAGAGGACATTTCACTGATGTAGAATGTTATAGATTGCTTGGTAAACTCAGTGCAAGCAAACAACATGCATTTTAATATGGCTAAATGTAAATGTATACATCTAGGAACAAATAAAGTAGGCCATATTTACAGGATGAGGGACTCTATTCTGGGAAGCAATGACTCTGAAAAAGATTTGGAGATAGGTGGTGGATAATCTTATTTTGCTCTATATTTTGCACTGTTGTGACCACTGCTGGAATACTGTGTCCAGTTCTGGTGCCCACAGGTCAAGAAGGATATTGATAAATTGGAGAAGGTTCAGAGAAGAGCCACCAGAAAAATTAAAGGAAAATAGGACTTATAATAATAGTCTCAAAGAGCTCAATATATTTACTTTAACAAAGAGAAGGTTAAAGGGTGACTTAATTACCGTCTACAAGTATTTATATGAAGAACAAATATTTAATAATGGACTCTTCAGTCTAGCAGAGAAAGGTATAACATGATCCATGTCTGGAAGTTGAAGCTAGACAAATTTAGACTGGAAATAAGATGTCAATTTTTAACAGTGAGAGTATTTAACCATTGGAGCAGTATACCAAGGGTCGTGGTGGATTCTCCATCACAGACAGTTTTTAAATCGGGACTGGACATTTTTCTAAAAAATATTCTGTAGGAATTATTTTGCAAAAGTTCTATGGCCTGTGCTATACAGTAGGTCGGGCTAGATTATCACAATGGTCTTAGAATCTATGATATTCAGATTTGGCATTTTTAGTTAAGGAGATGAGCCTTTATAAACTGCAGCGGCACACAGTGATTCTGTGCTCATTTAAAATAGGAGGAATGCTGTACAGGTTTGGAGAGTGGCATCTTATTGAAGTGGCATCTCTATGCTGCCTTTTCCTTTCCTCAGGAAGCCTGTATGAACTGTTCAAGACAAGGTCCTGCAAACAAGCCAGGATTTATCTGCACAAATCAGCAATCTGTGGAAATCGTGTATGAAAACAGTGTTGAACATTTACTGTACATTGAATAGAGCTCTTAATTATTCATCATTACAGGTTTACTTGTATTCTTGTTTGGCATTATTATAATAACTATTTTTTTAAATTAACTGTACATTTTATATAGATTCTGTATTTTACAAAATTGCAGGATTGGATGGTCCATAGATTAATCCTTGATGTATATCAAATAACTCATCATCTGGAAATATAGATGCTTCAGAGATAGGAAATGAATAATTAATTTGTTTTCCTGGGTTAAAAAAAATCCCTTAGGTGCTTTTCCGTTTTCTGCTGAGGCTTAAATTTTTTAGTTCTCTGAGTATGTCTTACACCCTCCAATATGTCTTGTTTCTATGGAGACACCCATGTACTGCAGCTTGCATTCTTCTGCACATCACAATGCTAGGTTGCTTCAATGTTTTCCCAATGCTTTGCATTTTTCTGTTTTAATTTGAACTTAATCAGTATACTGTGCTCTCTGTTGTTTGTTTAATGCAAACATAGACACAAACACACACATGCAGACAAACTGGCATTGTATATAGCATTGTGTTAGAATTGTTGGGCACGGCCTATCTGTAAACAGAAGATCTTCTCTAAGCTTAATGGTACAGACCAGTATGGTTATCTTATGATTTAGCTGGAGTGTAATCTTAAGCTCCATTACTTATATTGTATATTGCATGATAGATAAGATAATCATATGATACCTCAGACCTCTTAAATAACAGGAAGGAAGTGTGGTACAGTGATGAGCCCAAGAGATCAGGAGCTCTGTATGCTATTCCTTTCACACTAACTGACTTGCTGCGCAACCACAATAAAGTCTCTTAACCTATTTGTGCCTCAGTTTTTTCATCTGTAAAAGATGGTTCATAACATTTAGTTATCACATGGTAGTGATATGGAGCTTAATTATGTAGGGCCATGTTCTGTGTCCATGGCTCCCATTGAATTTGTATTCTACAGCCTGATGTGTTAGTAAAGTGCTTTGAGATTCACAGACTAAGGACACAATGTAAGTGCAAACCTTACTCTTTTTATTAGAAGTATACTATAAGGTATACAGCATTTTTAATAAGAATCATGAGGGTGACATGATGCCAAAGTGCACTCCCATTACCGAAGGAAATCTTGGCTCCATGAAGTGTCTGTGGCAAAGCTCTCATTTAGTTCAATGGAGATAAGATATCACCCAGCTGACAACCAAAGCTTGTCAGGGCAATACCAAGAACTGAAACTCTTTTAGGGGGGATGGGAAGGGACTCATATTATGTTGAAATAAATAAGTGTTCTGCTCAAATATTGTAAGATAGAACTTGCACAAGTCTAACACTAAAGTTATATATTGTGTGTATGCTGAAATTCTGTATGTCACTGTAAAAGAGTTCTTGGTGGGCTGGGTGGCCTAATGGCTAGCACCCCCAAGTTGGGGCAGTGGTAGGGGAACCTTGGTCCATCCACTCCACTGGGCACTGACCCAGGACCCTAAGAAGGTCAATAGTGTTTGGCTTTCAAGGGACCCTCTGAGTTACCTTCTCAGGATTATGTCCTGCTGCTGCTTTCCTTCCTCAGCTTCTGGTCCAAAATCAGGGAAAAAGAAACTATATTGTCAGCTCCAGCTAGTCTTGGCATATAGTCCTATTCCCTCAGGGAGAAGTCTCCAGCGCCTTTGTCAGGAGCCTTCTGGATATGTCTCTCCCCTTCCCCAGCCTCCTCCCTTCTGAGCTGGGTTGCTTCCTTTTCAACCCTGTCTCCAGTTGGCGCATGCTCTGCAGGTCTGGAGGGGCGGAGCAACCTGGGTCCAGTACTGTGCTTCAGCCCCCTCCAGTCCAGTGGGGGGTTTGTTTATCTCATCACAGTCACCTTGCTATATGCAAAAGATGATATATAATTGTTAGGCAACTGGTGTACTAAAACCACTGCTTTACGTGCTGACCAGTTTGATCTGGTTGTTTCCTTGTGCTCCCCGTCTGTCTGTTGTATCTCTTGTTGTCTCTGGTCTTACACTTACAATGTAATCTCCCCGAGGCAAAGAATGTTTTATTATGTGTCTGTAAAGCACTTATATCATAACATTTCTTCCCAGATCCGGACCTTTTCTGATCCATTTTCAGACAAATCCATTTCATGGTTTTCATAGAGTTCATTGAAGCACTTATGCTCTATAAAGAGAAAAAATGTAGTGTAAAATAGAGAATTTGAATGGGTCGAGGCAAAAAGAGAACAGAAACAAGTATCAGTCCAAACTTCTTGACCTCACCGCACCTTAAGCCGGGGAGGGAAGGTGGAGAGGGGCATTGTCTGGCTTGCCCGAGGAAGGGTGTACTTCATTAAGGGGTAGAGAAGCATGGATCAGAGCGGATCAGTCTGGGTATGATGATTCATCCCCCCAGGTGACCTGACCAGAAGTGAGGGGAGAGTATATAGCGGTAAGCCGGGCAGTAAAAGCCCCCTCTCGCCCACAATATTATGACCCAATTCATGGGGGGTCATAAGGAAGTCAATAATGTTTCATTTTGACATAGCATATGAGGCACCAGAATTATTCAAGGAGAATGGAGTTCACCTGTCAGACTTGGAGACTGACACATTTTTGGTCGATATTGTAGGAGGCATTAGAAGATGTCTGGGAACCCAAGTAGGGGGAGGCAGCCAAGCTAATAGCTGGCACCTCCTTGCGGTGAATGTCCAGTGCAGGTCCTCCATAGGAAAGAGATACATTGATCAGATAAATGGATTGGTAAAAGATTTAAAGTAGGTGTTTGTTAAAGGAGTGGAAATGGGGAAGGGAGGTTGAACTCCCTTGACTGGCATGGAAGGGAGCCAGCTGCCCCACAAAGATTTATAGTCCACCTTAGCCCTCATTTAGGCAGGGGCATGGAAAGATCCCAGCAGCGGGCTGGCTAGGAGTCAGGATGGAAAAGGGGAGGGGGCTAATGGAAGCCCCCTCCTACCCCTGCAGAGAGAGAGTGAAATTATCATAGATTTATGTGCACTGTACTCTTTTATCTGCTGAGTACTCCCAGACAGTTAATAGTAAAGTTGTGGCCTAATTAAACATATCCAGTGTCTCCTGTCATTCTCCCAGTACAACCACATGACTAGATAAACACTGAGCCTTCTTAAGCTGCGCTTCCCAACATGTTTTATGGCACATGACAAGTAAAGCTCAATCAATCCTGCAATTATTAATGTACTAAAATCAATTAAAATAAGTGGTTTTGAAAGATCAGTTTGTAAATCTGCTCTAAGGCAATGTGATGGTAGAAGCTTTACTGATGAGAAATAGCAATTGTCCAGCCTGGTACCGCAGCGATTGGACATAGGTTCGGCCTTATTTAATAGCTTCATTAACAATATTAAACAGGAGTAAACAGCATGCTGTTAATGAAATCAGCAGATGATGTAAACAGCAGGGAGCACAGAAAATACAATATACTTAAAGATTAGAAACATGGGCAAAAATGTAACATTATATTTCAGCTGAGAAAATGAAAGGGGATGCATCTGAGATACCTTAATCCAAAGCAGACATACATATATATTGGAAAACAGTAATTATGAAAGACACCTGTGGGTGATACAGGACAGTCATTTGCAATTCAGCATGGTAGCAAAAGGCCTATGCAATATTTGGAAGCATGTGCAGATGGATCGTGCAACAGAACAGGGAAGATACTGTCATCTTTTACATGAATAGGTGAATTGGAAGGAGTTTAAAGATGAGCAAACAGAATTCAGGGGTTAAGGAGATTGACTTATGAGGAAAGATTGAAAGAGCTAAATGTTCATGGTTTGGTTAAGTAATCAATGGGGATGTGGGGAATAAAACAGTCTACACCCTTGAAATATTTGTAAACATCCAAGCGGTAGGTGAGTTACGCAGGGTGTGAGAGGATGAATCTCTCAGCAAAGAATCAGGGAAAAATTATATCAAAGAAAATACAGCCAAGATGCAAACTACTTCCTACTGCAGAGGTCTCCAAACTGTGGGGCACCCCCCCAAGGAGGCACAGATGAACATTTAGCAGTGCACGACAGGGCCCTGGCCAGCCGTTACAGGGAGGAGGGAGGGAGTGCTACCCAGCCCTGCTCTGCCCCCAGCTCCGCTCCAGCCTTGGCCCTAGCCCTAGCCTCAGCTGCCGTTCCCGGCACCAGGCTCTAGACCTGCCTCCGTTTGCAGCCCCGGCCCCTTACGCCTTCCGCAACCTTCTCCCCTCCCCCGGCCCTGGCTCCTGGGGGTTGGGGGGGGGGCGCGGACAGAGGTAAGAGGGGACATGACTGTGAAAAGTTTGGGGACCACTGTCCTAGTGCAAGGAGTTATCTGCTAATTTACAGCACAAACAGGCTACAGTGCTTGAACCCTGTAGGGTGCTTAGCTGCTCCTGGAAATGGTGAATGGCTTCAACTCCCTCCGACATGACTGGGAGTTGCAGGCACCTGGTACACCCTGGAGCTGCCCAGAATCTTGCAGCACTGAGCTCATGAACTGCTAGCTTCCCACTAGGTCCAGGCTTCTGCCTGTTGGAGGGGAGACATTTCCAAAGTGTTCCACACAGTCCTCTCACTACTCACAATCTCAGACTCAAATGAATTAAATCTCCCTTGCCACTCATCTCCTCCTCTTCCAGTAGCTCACGTGCTGCAGAAAGATTGGACAACTTCCCCGCCAACTCTGAAAGGTCATATTCAACCTGGTATCATTTTCAAACCGGTATCTTGTTAAACTCATACAAAAACATGACTTGTAAACTGTATGACTCGGTCAAGACTGGGATCACATTCTTGCATCTGCTAGAATCCTAGCTGGTGGTTCCTACACCAGTTCCAGCTGGAAATGGCTCCAGCACTGGAATTGTGCTTTCTGAAGTTCAGATTCACATCTGAACTTTAGGATTCATTCCCATTTCTAGCTGCAGCCTTCTAAACTGGAATGCCTACAGATAAAACAGTGAAGTAACCTTTCAGTGGTACTCTGGAATAAAATAAAAAGGGTGGTTTTAATAGAGAAGCAGTGGCTACTCGGTGCAGTAGCTCCAAGCTGTTTGGTGCAGTTCCCACAAATGCATCAGTCATGGTGAGGAGCTCAATTCTCTAATTAAAAACAAATTGTATCAAATATTTTTCAGCTTTGCACTCTCAAATTAAAGCTTAAAAACCTCCCGGGAAGGAAAGGAGGCCAGATTGGAGGGGGAGGAGGTGAGAGGAAGGAAGTGGGTGGAGAAAATCACTGTATTCCCAAGTTGCAAGGAAAATGGAAAAATAGAAGAAAAAAATATATTAAATCAATGTAAACTAAGAGGTAAGTTTCAGGGTTTTTTTAACATTTTATTTACAGTTTGTGGGTCTATTTTTAGAGGTGCTTTTAAAACATACAAACATACACAAAATATGTGGTATCCATTTATTATTTTGCCTATTGTTGCTCTAGGCCAGTTTATATTTCCAGTAAGACTTTTCAGGGTGTGTGTGGTGATGAGATATCACAATATGTTTTGTTCTTCATGTGCGGTCTTCTATCTCATGCTCAATGAGCAACATGACGTGAAGGGCTATCCCATTGTGGCACACACACAGTGTCCTGTCTTAGAGTTAAGCAATGGAGGTGGATTGTTTAGGCAGCTTTAATGGGCCTTGTTCTCCTATTACTTATACCAGCATAATTCAAGGGAGTACCAGTGCACATCAGGAGAAACTGCATGGAAATCAATAGACAAGAACTGATGTAATTTGGAGGAGAGTCAGGCCCACTAGTCAAGATCAGATATGTCTTTATATAACAATGATTTCTATTGTAAGCTGCCACGGAGATTGTATAAATCCTTTGAAGGAGACCACCAACAGCTGTGTAGTACAGTCTGGTGCATTTAAAAGCTTGTTTGTTACGGGAATGTTTATTGCTAGTCTGCCAGGAGGCTGCGAAAGCAGCAGCTGAATAAAAATATTGCTGACTAATAAGATTGTGCATGTGTTGTAAATATCGCATGGGTTACAAGTGAAACTGAAAATTTTGTCCAAGATGAATTTAGAAAGGAAGGAAGCAGGAATCTGGAAAAAATGGATACAAATTTTAAGTTATATACAGATGCACCAGTATCTAGATCGAGGGAAAAACACAAACAAAAAACCCCCAAACAAACAAACAACCCTCCCTCCCCTCTCCCCCTACCCTGCAGTACTTAATACTTTTTAATGGATTGGGCTGGAGAACAGGCCCAGAAGATTTACAGCATCTTCATATTTGAAGATGGGAAAGTGGACAAAATTGATGTTTTGATCACGTTTGAGGTTCACTGCATACGTATAACATATTATTACAATCTACTGTTGCCTGCTCTCACTGGTTAGACTTCTTTAACTTTTCAAAGAGATTTTTTTTCCTTCAGATTTGAGCTGGATGCTTAAATATTTCTACAGCTGCCAGTTAAATAAAAGTGTGCCTAGCAGCTGTGCCCTTTGGAATTGATGCATTATGGATCAAGACTTTGAAAGCCATATATTTGTACTATTTGAACTACATATATTTTTATTCAGGCACATCCTGAGCATGTAGTGATGCAGGGCCCAATCCTGCTCCTATTGAAATCAATGACAAAACTCCCATTGGTTTCAATAGGAATATCATTGGTCCCCAAGTGAATAGAAATTGATAACTGTGATGCAGTTGAATTTGCATGATTTTTTTTGTACATAAATGTAGGTAGTAATATCTTTGATCTTTAATTTCTCCCCCCACTTCCCGCCAGAAAGGAAGATTGCAGGGATAGTAGGAACAGGAACTAAGTGGCAGTAGGGTGAGGAGAGATGATTCTGGTGGTGCAAGAGTATAGAAGGGGAGAGGGATGAGGGAGATCTGCATGCTGGTGAGGATGGCTGAGAAGCAGGAGGTGCTGAGAAGTGGGAAGGGACACTTGGAAGAGCAGGTGGTGCTGAGGAGTGGGCAGGAACACTCAGAACTGCGCTGGCAGGCAGCATTTGAAGCTCTGTTGGTTGAAGAGCAGAGTGACAGCTGTGCCTTTCCGTCATGAGGTAGAGGCAGCTGTGTCTCATGAAGGAAGCAGTGAAGTTGGGCTGCCGTGTCCACACGTTCTAATACATTGAGGTTCAACTTTTCAATGATGCTTAAGTTCCTATTAAAATCAATGGTATTTTAGCATCTAAATCCCCTAGGCAGCCTTGCAAATTCCAGCCTGAAGTTGCGCATCAGAAATAAAAGTTTAAGTAAAAACCACTGAAGGTCAAAATAGACAGCTGCATCCAGACTTCTTAGTCATCTATATTTTGTTCTGTACAGAATAACAAAAGGCATTAATCCCAAGCACTTGTAGCCTTGCCAGATATTTAAAATACAGTCTCTTTAATAAATTATACATCCAGCAATTCCAGCCCAACTCCCATTGCCAGAAATATCCAGTTAAGGAATTAAACACAGATACACCCATCCCCTCACACACCTTCTCTTTGTTGTTCTCTCTGCTCCCCTGGAACTGATGAGTTTTGCAGCATTCTCTAGGGTCAATGCATTGAGGTTACTGTAAATGACGGTTAGAGGACAATGTTGTAAAGCTGAGGGGTCCAGTCACAGAATTCCCTGCCAGCAGCTCTCCAGCGCAGGCACCTCTGCTGACTGCAAATTCCAGCAGTATGGAACTGTGAGAAAGGCAGTGCCTCAAATGGGCAAGTCTCTAGCCACTGAGATTAAAAATCTAATACTTGAAAGTCCACTTGGAAATCAACAGCAGCCACCCGAGATTGTGGTGCATTGGGGTTCACACCACTTACCAAGCATGCTGAGCCGCCTTCAGTTTACAGATGAATTTAAGATGTAGTACACCATGAAGCATTCTAGTCTTGAGCAGTGGATGGTGGCAGAGAGATCCATACCTGAAAGGGATGCTAGCAACCTTCTGACTATGGCTTCTAGTAACAACAGGTGGGAATCTAGCTAAACCCACAGCAAATCTGAACAACCACCAGCAGAGGCTGATCCAGAGTTGTCAACCTCAGGAGACCAAAAATGTAGAGTTGGGCCCACCCAAGAGATACAAAATCATGAATCAGACACTGAAAAATCATGAAATTGGCTCCCAGAATCATGAGTTAAAAACATTATCTCTTTAGTCTTTCTTTCAACTTTTTAATGCCCTCTATTCCTCTGCCAAAGTGTGAGAGAGAATTTGAGGTTGAAAAGTCAACCCTTAATGCACACAAAGATGTCTGCCTCTCCTTGGCTGCTCAGATGGAGACTCCACCTTCTTTCTCCTCACCTCAAGATAGGGGCACGTGCCTTAGCCAGCCAGCTGTCATCTGTGCCCCAGCCTTAGCCATACCATGGGTACGGTGCTCAACTGGCACTGGCTGGATCAGATAGAATGGAAACATAAGACTGTCATACGGCAGGAACCGTCTTACTGTTTTTGTTCACCATCTAGTGAAATGAGGCCCTGATCCAAAAATGCTGGGGAGGCATCACCATAGTGACTAAAAAAAAAAAGGAGAGGTGACCACGTGCATTGCATAACTTCTCCCTTGCCTAAATCCATTAAATTCCCCTCTCCTCTTTCATGTCACCCTAGAAGTGAAGTGAATCTCCTTACCAGGCACCCATCTATTACCTTTCACACACCCATGATGCTCAGCCTACTCAATTCCCACCCCCACCACCGAGGCTAGGTAATAGATGAATGTGAACAAGAGAGGAGGAAGTTGGAAGTAAAGACTCAATGAAGGGGATGTCATCCTCAGTGGAAGAGGGATACTGCCTACAGTTACTGCCACTGTCTGCCACAGAATGCGGACAGTAGTCAACACATAACCAAGGATAGGAAGGGTTACACTGACCAATACTGAATCAAGATACAGAAAGCAACTTCTCATAATCCTCTGGCCCCTTCCGAGGTACATCCCTCGCCCAGAGTGCTTCCAACCAAAGGGGAAAAAAAAACCCAAAAACTCACACACACTCTTCCACAATTACCAGAGGATACTGGGTGCAGTGCCTGTCAGGTTATTCCTACACTTCAGCTGTGAGTATGAATGGCAGCTTGTGTAGAAATACTCATGCTAGCTGCACTCTAGCTAGCTTGCTAGAAATAGAAGCAAGGCTGCTGAAGTACAGGCTTCAGTAAGGGCTGCACAAGCAAGTACGTACCCCGGGGGGTTAGGTTGGCTTGTACATCCCGCGCTGAAGCCCACATACAACGTCCTATATTTTACTTTAGTGAGCTAGCTAGAGTACAGCTAGTGTGAGTATGTCTATATGAGGTGCCATTCACACTGCCAGCTGCAATGTACATGTGCTCTCAGTGGCAAAGGTCCCGTCCACAAGGGGATCAATCCTATCGCCTGGCTGTTCCAGGAAGCTGGGACTCAACTGCACTGGTGCAGTGTCTGCTAGATGCCTGTAAAGTTCCTAGAGGGTGAGGCAGCTGTTTTTTATGCCCCGTTACAGCTATAGATGCTTGTAAAATCACTCTCCTATAGTTACAACACAGTTTTTTTTTAAAATTTATTTTCATAAATAGTATTTAAAACAAGTATTTCTATAGAGCAGAACTAGCGTAAAAATTAAAACCAGTCCAATATTCCCTTTTCAATTTTATAGATAGTGTTCAGTTACCATTTTAGGCATGGTATGTGCATAAGTTCAATTCAGTTTCCCAGTTTAAAAATTACTCTACCTGTGAGCAAACTTAGGGGGATGTTCTGGAGTTAGGAGAAAGTGCAGCTCTCTATTTTACTTCCTGACTAAATCTGAATGAGTGAGGAGAAAACACCGGAGAACATTTAAGTCTGTTAACAGAATAGATGAAAGTGATGTAAGGACATAAGAACGGCCGTACCGGGTCAGACCAAAGGTCCATCTAGCCCAGTATCCTGTCTATCGACAGTGGCCAATGCCAGGTGCCCCAGAGTGAGTGAACCTAACAGGCAATGATCAAGTGATCTCCCTCCTGCCATCCATCTCCATCCTCTGACAAACAGAGGCTAGGGACACCATTCCTTACCCATCCTGGCTAATAGCCATTATGGACTTAACCACCATGAATTTATCCAGTTCTCTTTTAAATGCTGTTATAGTCCTAGCCTTCATAACCTCCTCAGGTAAGGAGTTCCACAAGCTGACTGTGCGCTGCGTGAAGAACTTCCTTTTATTTGTTTTAAACCCGCTGCTTATTAATTTCATTTGGTGACCCCCTAGTTCTTGTATTATGGGAATAAGTAAATAACTTTTCCTTATCACTTTCTCCACATCACTAATGATTTTATATACCTCTATCATATCCTCCCTTAGTCTCCTCTTTTCCAAGCTGAAGAGTCCTAGCCTCTTTACTCTCTCCTCATATGGGACCCGTTCCAAACCCCTAATCATTTTAGTGAACAAGGGAATTATTTGAAATACATTATTGCTTTTTAAAGAATAATTGTATTTAGCAAGTCCATTCATTAGTGATGAGTTTTAGCAGTGTTTTCAGATAGGTGGAGCCTATTTTCTCAATAGATTAAAAGACATTACAACTCTGTTTTGGGTAATATCTTACATGCTTTTGAAAAGAGTTAAATACGTAGACTTTGTCATATCAGTATTATTATTAATTATTTGTATTATCATAGCACCTGGGATCCCCACTCATGGACTAAGACACTGTTGTGCTAGTCTCTCTACAAACAAAAAGACAGTCCCTGCCCCAAGGAGCTTACAGGCTAAGTTATGCATGTATGTAAAGTACCTGGCACAAATACATTGTATTGGGGTTTCTGGTGGCTACTGACATAATAACTAAGGGTGAGATTATATCCTGAACTGCATGGTCATTTAAAGGTGTAAGGTTGAGTGAGTCTCCTCCACGCCCATCTTTGGATTCTTCAGACCACTCTGGGCACGTAGGGGTAAAACAGCAATATGTATCCCTGAATTCCCCCCTGAAGCGGATGTGCAGGGTGTAGACAGACAGGCGTGGGTAGATGGAGAGCTTTGGCTCTGCTCTCCAATGCTCCTGCCATCGTAGCTCTGCCAGCACAGGGGCCAGGAAAGGAATCTGCTACTGGTATGAGCCAGCAGCAGCACCTTATTACTCCCCCAGAGCAAGGAAGGAATGGTGACTTTGAGGTATGTTTCCTTGCTGGAAGGATGGCTATCCACCACCTTTTTATGTGGGGGATGCAGTCTCCCCCACAAAAAGGGAAACTATAAAGTGAAAGCAGAGGAAGAGAAAAATGTTTATTTTGTGAATACAGCTGTTCTGCACTGTTATTTAAGAGTCCTATGATGATTTCCATAACATATATTCACAGAAATTAGGCTCATTTGAACAATAGCAATTATCCAAATAAACTATACAAAGTTATGACAATAAAATAATTGATTCCTTAGTTGATGACTGTCCAGAAAGAAATTGTGAACATTATCTTACTATTTTTGCATTTTCATGATATTTACTGTTCTGGAAAATGTTTTATCGGTTCAGTCATAAGTGGAATTTAGCACTGGTGTTTAGTTCCTATTTGGAGATCCCGAAGCTCTGGCTTACCCCTACTGCTTAGCATTTAATAATAGTGGTCTTCATAATCAAACACACAGTATGTAATTTGAATTCTTTTTAGTACTATTTTACCAAAGGAGAGACAGACGGAGTTGTTCAGGGACTTGCCCCAAGCCAAGTCAATGACAGTGCACAATGATTTGAGCTCAGTGGTTTCTAATTTCAAATAGTGGGTTTAACCACTGGACAATACCTGTCTCTCAATGAGACATCCTTGTATATTTCCAATTATATTTATACCTTTAACAGAAAGGTGTTACCTTTTGAATAACTTAACTGTGTTTTAATATATATAAACCACTGTAACCCTAAACAGCTGCAGTTAAAAAAAATCTTCTATTTCTCCTTGTGTCTAAAAGCACCACAAAAGTTTTCTTACGTATGTAAGTATCTGGATCTATTTCTCTATCTGTTCTTGATAAAAAGTGAGGTTTCTATTTTGCAGAGGTCATGAGATTCCACTATTAATCACATCTATTTATTTTAGTTTATAGAACATATGAGGGACTTTTCCTCTGAGATGAATTCATACACATATTGTGTATGACTTCCATCTCTGCTGACTGCTTGTCTTTAAAAACTAAAGACCTTTCCTGTATAAAATGAAGTGAATTGCATCATTTGTGGCACAATAGGAAGAATACATCATAAGGAAAAAAATGAAAGTTATTCTCTTCCATCTATTCTTCTGTTTAAATGTAGAACAATAATCTTCCTTAAAAAGGAATGAACAGCGTGTGTATGTAGGAGGGGGTGGACAAAAAAATAAGACTGGATGCTTACCACATCTCTCAAAGCCTTCACAAATGGAACACTAATCAATCTTTTTTTTTTCTTTCAAAGGTCTCCTCTCCAAATAAGTCTTATGGATCATAGCCATTGAATATGATTCAGGGATATTTCAAACCAAGTAACATATAAAAATGAAAATTAGGTATAATGCAATTCTAGATTATAGCAATATTTCCTCCTTGTCTCAGGAGGATCTACGGCCATGATTTCTCAATGGCACTGTTACAGGCTAGCAGTGTTTGCTTGAAACACCCTACCAAGTCAGCAGGTACCGACACCCTGCTGTGAATAGGTTACATGCCGATTCTCCCAGGGAAATAGGAACCGCTCTCTGCCTGGGGGAATATCTGTGTTGTGGCTTGAGAGGTCTTGAAGGGGAATCTATAGGAGTAGCTGGATCTGGGGAGGAGACTCAAGCTGATTTTTTTAATCTTATTGTTTTCTTTGTTAAAGCCGAACTCCAGGAAGGGGATGAGTTTGGACTTTCTGTACAGTGTGGGCAGTACAGGTGAGCAAAGTTACCTGCTCACTGGTACCTAAAATAAAAGTTTTACTAGAGAAAGCTATTCATGATAAATTTCTTCTCTTTCCATCAATAAGTTCTCTCTCCACCATTTAGTATATGACCAAAATTGTCCACACTTGCTGCAAGAGTAATTCAAAGCCTAGGTCATTCTAATAAACTACATATGGTGCAATGAATAAAAATACAGTACAGTTCCTTTAATCTCTATCATCATTTAGGCAGCTGCCACTGTTCTCTTCAGAATCATAGAGTAGTATACTTGATACATTATGCTAATAACTTGGAACCAGTATATCATACAGAGATAAAGGGTGACTACAAGACTAAAATCTCAGTGATATTTGATTTATGCTTATAAGAAACTTCTGAGTGTAAGAGATTAATAATGTATAAAATCTTTGAAGAATAATTTGAGGAGCATTTGACTACATAAAGAGGAGCGTGCAAAGAGGAAAATGTATAAGAACCAATATTCTGTATAAGTGCTTGGGAAAAATATCTAGGTCGCTTTCTACTAATTTGGCTTCCTGAATGGAGAAGAGAGGTTGTATCATTCATTTTTTCCTCACAGAAAAGTTGTTCACATGTTCAGTGGTTCCACTGGTTTGTAATGAGAATGTTGAGGATATCCTAGTAGAAACTTTAAGGAAAATTGTCATTCTGCTATATTTAATGGCAGCTGAGCAAGGTAAAGATACAGTCCTTCAAGATCTCTAGATATGTTAAGAGAAGGGGGGAAACGTGTAAGATAAAATATTTTGAGGTCATAAGATTTTTTTAGAAACTGCATGAGAGGAAAGTTAATTGCTCTAATATCACAAGAAGAGAATTGAGGGAACCTGTGGTTGAAATGACTTTTTACAGGATGAAAGATAATAGAAAAGGAATATTGATTTTGGTTGGGTTGGAGTCTTCCCCTCTTGCTTTTGTCTCTTTCACTATAATTGCTAATTTATACACTGCAACTCATGGTTTATGAATATGCTCATTTTATTTTATTGTTTGGATCTGGAAACATCTTTTGGTCGCTCACTTTGGGCCCCATCCATTGCCTATTGAAGGCAACAGGAGTTTGTCCAAACAATCCAATAGTCACATGAATACATAGAAAGAAAGTTTATAATATGAAGGGACCATGAATTCATTGGTATTTTCAGTATCTTCAACAAAATATGTGCATTACATTTCACTTGGCTCAGCCAAGTCACATTGTCATAAACAGATAGTTAAGGGTTAATGCCTCTTTTACCTGTAAAGGATTAAGAAGTTCACCTAGCCTAGCTGACACCTGACCAGAGGAACCAATGGGAGAACAAGATGTTTCAAAAGAAAGGAAGGTTTTTTCCTTTGTCAGTTTTCAGTTTCAGCCAGAGTGAAAAAGATCAAGGAACCAGTCTCTTATCAGAGTAGTCAGTTTTAGACAGGAATAAATAGGTTTATGTTTATTTTCTTTTGTACTTGTCTTGGTGCAAATTAAGGGAATTATCAAATTGGGTATTCTTGTGTGTAGTAGATTTTTGCCCAGGGGAACATCTTCTATGTTTGGAATCTGTTGTCTGTGGGAGTAGCTGGTATACTTATCTCTCCCAGGGGGTTTTCTTTTACCTTTCTTTTCTTTAATTAAAAGCCTTTTTCTTAATACCTGATTGATTTTTCCTTGTTTTTAGATCCAAGGGGGTTGGATCTGGATCCACTAGGAGTTGGTGGGCGAAAGGAGGGGGGATGGTTAATTTCTCCTTGTTTTTAGATCCAAGGGGGTTGGATCTGGATCCACTAGGATTTGGTGGGCGAAAGGAGGGGGGATGGTTAATTTCTCCTTGTTTTAAGATCCAAGGGGTTTGGATCTGTGTTCACCAGGAAATTGGTGAAGTTTCTCAAGGCTACCCAAGGAAGGGAGTGCTTATGAATGGTGGTAGCCAGACCAGATCTAAGCTGGTAATTGAGCTTAGAGCTTCTCATGCAGGTCCCCCACATCTGTACCCTAAAGTTCAGAGTGGGGAAGGAACCTTGACACACATTATGAACACTTTGTTTTCAGATCAAAATGTATTTCAGTGCCAACTCAAATGACAGCCATTTGTACTTGTATCTGTTTTTTTAAAAGAAGATATAAAGCCAAATTGTTGAAATAGCATTAAAGATCAGACTCTTAAATGCAAATGCAATGACTACATCCACTGAAATGCACAAACATCCATTGCACGTACAAATGAATATCTGCACATAAGAGCAGGTTTTTAAGGAAGAGGAAGTTGATGGTTCTCATCTCCCAAGATTTGTTCAACACCATTTAGTATCAAGACTTCAATGTTTAAGATCTTATTTAACCACAATAACTAGGAGATTCAAGCTGAAAGCTAAACATTGCCCTTAATCACTCCGCTGTGCTTAGGTCTTGCTGAACATTTCCAAACATTGGGGCAGTTGTATGGACTAAGATGAAATTTTGGTGCTGGTTTCCAGAGAAGTATCTTTATGTCTCTTCTCATTTTGGTCTTCAAGACAAGACAGTTAACTTCTTGGAATGATGATCAATATTTTTTCCATTCCATCCATCATGAGCTTTCAGTTTTATGTCCAAACTGCACAGATGTTTCCTCCCATATAATCAATTGCTGTTAATCTCTTTGTAACTGGACTTTGCTAGATAAAAAAAGATATGCTCTGGAAATAAAAGCATGGATCATTCTAGTTGGGAAAGAACTAACACGTCACTGTAAGGAAAGTGGGGAGACGGCAGGGAAAAGGAAGTTGAGTATGTGCTTTTTCTCATGGCTTCTAAGTGATATTTTGGCAAAAATGCTGATTCTGCAAAATTAAGAAAGCAACAAAACACTGTAGGTGAAAGAATGAGACTTGAAAGCATATAAAAAACTGTCAAAACTAGTAGTTTTGATGAAACAATTGCTTTTAAGATTGAAATGAAATGTTTGAAGCGTACTCTGTCAACTGTGTTGCACCAGAACATCCGTGATCAGATTTACTGGTCAGAGCAGTGGTGGTCAGAGCAGGTGTCAGGACCCAGAACCAAGCCGAGGGTCAGAGTCAGTATCCAGAACAAGTCAGGAGGACGGGAACCAAAATCAGGGCAGGGACCTGGAATAAGGCAGCAGGGTAGGAACCAGGCAGGTCTCAGGGGTCAGGTGAGGCAATGTCCAATGTAGCAACCAGCCATGTATTCACTTAGGACAACTTCTGGTACCTCCTTATGGCTTAAATAGCAAATCTGAACCAATCGGAGAGGCTGGACTTCTCTCCTAATCAGGAACTTCAGAGACAGTATGTGTAGTGAGCTAGCTCCAACACTTCCTACTCCCTGTTGATACAAGTGAGCTGCTGGGAGTGGCTGGGGACCCATGGACCTCTGTTCAAGGCCTGTGATCCCTCATATAAACGTTTTAGACAAGTTACTTATGGCTTGGCATTTAGGGTGGATTTTGGGGGGCTCATATTGGTTTAAAAATGGCAGTAGGATGACAGCTGGGAAAAGTTATTAAAGTGAGATAATAATCAGCAAACAACTGTTAATCCTGAAAAAATACAGTCTTTCTTTCTAACCTTATTGGCATTTGAATTAAAAGACTTATCAAGGTAGTTTCAAATTCAATGTAGTAAATTATCCTTTGTGTCATAAAACACAAAGATAGGTAGTGTGATAGACCCAGGCCAGTTGGGAAGAGCAGAGTAGTCCTGTTGGTATCCAGGAGGTGGGCGGGCGAAGCCTGCCCACTTCTAAAGGACCTCCCCCCAGCCTAAGGGGAGGATCCCCAGGTCTGTGACACCAAATAAGTATGGGGGACAACTAATGAAAAAACAGGATCGAGAGTGAGGTCATAGGGCTAAATGAAGGGAACTTGATGAGGACACCGAGCAGAGAACTCCAGACAACGTCCACTGCTCCTCGAAAGCGTCAAGGGAGCCAGTGGACACTGCCCAGAGGAAGTCTGCCTGGATGCACGAACGGACGGAGGAGCAGAAATAAGCCCCACAGTCACAGGAAATCCCGTCAGCCAACCTCCTCACCCTGGTTTTGTAGATGGCTAGTTTGGCCAGGGCCAAGAGGAGGCTGACAAGGAGATCCTGCGTCTTTGTGGGGCCACGGATGGGGAGTGCATAGATAAACAGGTGAGGGGAAAAGTGCAACCAAAAACGCAATAAAAGGTTCAAGAGGAGCCGGAACAGGGGCTGCAATCTGGCGCACTCTAAATAAATGTGCGCCAGGGTCTCTTTCATGCCACAAAAAGGGCAGGTGTTGGGGACAGGGGTGAACCGTGCCAAGTACACGCCCGTGCTCATGGCCCCATGAAGGAGCCGCCAACTGACATCCCCGGCGGGCCTCGGGACCAGGGTGGAGTATAAGCTGACCCACCGGGGCCTCTCACCCTCAAGAGGTGGCAGGAGGTCCCGCCATTTGGCATCAGGGTGGGATGCGAGGGTGAGGTAGTGGAGAGTGTGGCGCACAAGTGTTTCCGTGGCACGGCCTGGAACAGAACCGGTTGCAGATTGTGCAGCTGACTCACAGTGAAAGGGTGAGGGGGCCGATTGAGTACATGCGCAGGGGCCCGATAAAAATGTCCACGGGGCCTGGGGTGGAGGGTGAGCAGGGCATGCCCTCTCGCAGGACCTGGTTGAAGTAAGCCCGAGCAGCAGGCAGTAAAGCGGCCTTCACCTCCTGAAGTACACACTGAGGAGCACAAAGTCTGGAGAGCCCCATGCACTGAGCGAGCGTCAGAGGATCCAGTCAGTGTCCCCGGTCGTAGTCCAGGAGGTCTCCGACCCTGGTGACTCCCGCCAAGACCAGCCTCTGATGCACCGCAGGGGACTCCACCACCTGCACACGAAGCTGGGGATTGTGTAGCAGGGGCTCCGTGAGGAGATCGGCCCCCATGGTGGCCGCCACGGACCTGGTTGTTGAAAAGAGCTTCCAGATCTGGAGGAGGTCTTGGTAGAAGACCGGCAGCCCGGAGAGGTCTTGCGGAAGACCTCTCGGATGGAGGTAAAAGAGCTGCCGGTTGTATCGGAGCCTTCAGAAGCGGCGGAGGAAGGCGTGCGTCAATACACTCCACGTCGGACTACCTGCACCATACAGGAGTCTTTGCAGGGCCTGAAGGCAGAAGACATGGACCTGAGTGTGTAGGCATTTCAGGCTCTGTCCTCCCTCCTCCAGGGGCAGGTGGAGGACCCCTGCAGAGACTCAGTGCATCCCTGGCCAAAAGAACTCCAGAATCGTCATCCGGAGGTTGGCCAGGAAACCCGGGGCTGGGACCAGGGTGTTGAGCCGGTACCAGAGCATGGACAGGACCAGTTGATTGAGCACCAGCGCCCTCCCTCAAAGGGAGAGGCACCGGAGTAGTCCCATCCATTTCCGGAGCCGCTCCGTCACCCTGCCCTCTAAACCGTGCCAGTTCTCTGGCGGAGACGGATGTGTGGCAGAAAAGTAAACACGTAGATAGAGCAGCGGACCCGCGCTAAACCGGATGGCCTGAAGCGTGGGTGGGAGGGAGCTCGCCTGCCACCCGTCCCCGACCACCAGGCCAGAGCTCTTGACCCAGTTGACTCAGGCGGAGGAGGCTGCCGAGTAGATGGTCTGGCAAGCCTCCACCCACACCAAGTCGCCCGGGTCCTGGACCACGAGGAGCACATCATCGGCGTACGCCGACAGGACCAGCCGCAGCTCCGGCTCTCGAAGCACCAACCCTGTCAGCCTCCGACGGAGGAGACAGAGGAAGGGCTCGATTGCCAGAGCTTACAGCTGACCTGAGAGGGGACACCCCTGCCACACTCCTTGCCCGAAGCTGACTGGCTCGGTCAGGGTCCAGTTGAGCCTGACTAGACACTCTGCAGAAGTGTACAGCATCTGGAGAAAACCCATAAACTGGGGTCCAAAGCCAAACGCTCGCAGAGTGCTCAGGAGATTCCTGTGGTCCACCTTGTCTAACACCTTCTCCTGATCCAGGGACAAGAAGGCGAACGACAGACCATCCCTACACCCTAATTCCAGAAGGTTCTGGACCAGATACAGGTTATCAAAGATCGTGCGGCCCGGGACGGTGTAGGTCTGGTCTGAGTGGATCACGTCCACCAGCACAGACCCTAGCCGCATCGAGATGGCCTTCGCAACGATTTTGTAGTCCGTGCTGAGGAACGAGACAGGACACCAATTCCGTAAGTCGCAGCGGTCCCCCCTCTTCGGCAATAAGGCCTGCACGTCTCGCCTGCACGAGAGAGAGAGGACCCCGCCCTCCAAAGACTCGGCCCAGACAGTGACCAGGTCTGGGCCGAGGACGTCCCAGAACACACGGTAGAACTCCACGGTCAGCCCATTCATGCCTGGAGATTTATTGGTGGGCATGTGACGGAGGGCTTCCGAGAACTCGGCCAGAGTGAGAGGCAGCTCTAGCCGATCCCGGTCGCCCATGCTGACCGTCGGGAGACCGTCCCAGAGCACTCTGGAAGTGTTAGGATCGGTCGGATCCGAGGAGAAAAGAGTCGCGTAGAAGGCCCTGGCCCTCTCGCACATCTCCGCTGGATCCGTGAGGGTGGTGCCGTCCTCCGCCAGGAGGCAGGTGATGTGCTTCTTGCCCCCCCTCCTTTTCTTCAGGGCATAAAAGAACCGAGAGTCGCGATCCATCTCTCAAAGGAGGCGGATGCGGGATTGAACAAAGGCACCCCGGGCCTGATGGTCTTCGAGGGCTCTTCCCGCTTCTCCTGGCACACTCCGCAGAGGGATGGATCCTCGGGGCTGGCGGCCAGACACCTCTCCAGCTCCAAGACCTCCTGTTCCAACTGCCCTATCGCTGCATCCCTCCGTTGGCTGTCGCCCCGGGTGTAGTCATGGCAGAAGAGCCGGGCGCGCACCTTCCCCTGATCCCACCACCGCCGCGCCGAGAGAAAGGCGCTCCTCTGCCCTCGCTAGGCCAGCCAGAACTCCTGGAAGGACGCCATGAAGCCCGCATCCTCCAGCAAACTATTATTAAAGTGCCAATATGCCGGCCCCGGCCTCTCCGCGCAGAGAGAGGCCGTCACAGTGGCAAGGTGGTGAACTGAAAAGGGAGCCAGCCAAACGCTGGAGGAGTGGGCTCGTGAAAGGTGGAAACAGGATAGGTAAATGCAGTCCAACTGGAAGTGGCGTGACCAATGGGCCTCCACCCGGACAAAGGTGAACATTGAGACATCATCCGGGTGGTGGTCGCGCCAGACGTCTGCCAGGGAGTGGTGATAGACGATCTCCCGGAGGACATCCGCGGCAGCTGGGCACTGCTTGGTCCCCGAGCGGTCTCGTTCCTCGAGGGTGGTGTGTTAAAGTCCCCGCCCAGGACCAGGCACTCACGAGGATCCAGGGAGCCGAGGAAGGCGGACGCCTGCTGATAAAAATGCAACCTCTCTGGGCCCGATGTTGGGGCGTAAACATTTACAAGATTAACCACAAGCCCCTCCATACAGACCCGGAGGTGCAGCAGGCAGCCCGGCACAGCCTCGGCGACCCCCAGCACCTCGAGCCGTAGGTCGGGGGAGAACAGGGTCACCACTCCAGCTGTTTGGACCGAGAGGTGGCTAAAGTAGACCCCGTCCTCCCACTCTAGCCGCCAGCTAGCTTCAGCGGCCGGATCTGTATGGGTCTCCTGCAGGAAAACCACAGAGTACCCCCCCTCCCGAAGGAAGGAGAGCACCTGGCTCCTGCAGAGACCCATCCTACAGCCCCGGGTGTTTAATGTGGCAAAGATGATTGGTGCCATGAGGAGGGCTGGGGGGGATCCTCGCCGGCAGACGTGCCCACGGTCTCTGTCGGGCAGCGCAGCAATCTGTGACCTACCCCGTAGGTGAATAAAGAGTCGCAGAAGAGGTGGACCTGCTGGTAGGCCACGGTGACCTGCTTCCCACTCCTCTTACCCTCCCCCATGAGGGCCCTTGCAGCCCGGAGGACCTGATGGAAATCCCCCCACCGCTGGAGCGCAAGCTGGACTTTGTTACGGGAGCCATGGATGTCCTCAAGGAATTCCCACAGCTCCTCCAGCACTTGGGGGGGTGGGGTCACTGATCTATGACTGTCCCCCAGTGGGGCCCCGTCACAGCCCCGTGGCCCACTGAGGCGAGCAGGCAGGGGGCAGACCCCTGACGTGGCATCCGATGGGCTGACGCCACGCGACCTGCCCCGCTCCCCCATTCAGCAGGGGGCGGCGTAAGGAAAACAGCAGCCCCAATGGGTCGGGGCAGGGAAAAAAAACTTAAACTGCTCCCCAGGGGCGGCACCGGCAGCATGGGAGGTGGAGGGGACAAGGACAGGGCTGGCATCAGGAATAGGGTAGAGGACAGGAGTAGGGTGGGGATCAGAAAGGGAACCGGGCAGGGGGACAGAAGTAGGATCCTGAGCCTCAGTAGTCAGGCCGCTGAAAGGTGGCTCCTCCTGGTTAGGCTCAGAGATCTGAGGAGTGGGAAGGAGACCCGCAACAATGCCGGGCTCAGCCACTATGGTTTGGGTGGTAGCCCCGGCATCAGGAGATGGATGGTTGTCAACGGGATCCCTGCCTGGGAAGGAGGTTGGGTGCTCTACACCCAAGAGGGACACCCCCTGGGAACTGGGTCCCGGCAGCGGGGCACCGGCCATCACCTCAATGGGCTCGGCGGCATTCAGCAGGGTGCCGCCTGCAGCTGGGCTGATGGAAGATTCCAGGGGACCCTCAGAGGCGGGAGCAGAAGCAGCGGTTAGGGGAAGGGAACACGGGGACAAGGGGACTAGGGTGAGGTCGCCCAAATCGAGGCCTGCCGGCAGATGGTCGTCCTCCCCCTGCATGACCAGGGTCAGACCCAGGGCCTCCATCTCCTCGTAGATGGAAGGGAGATCACTGTCCACCACCCCAGGGCCCCCGCCTCGGCCTTCGCAGGGGCTTCAGATGGGAAGGGAGCGAGAGAGGTTACCTCGGGGGCTTCCACGGGAAGGGACCCTGGAGGAGGGGTGGTGTCACCTTCCAGTGCTGCCAGAGTATCCCCAGCCGGCACCACAGAATGGGAGTCATTAGGGGGCAAGGCAGAAAGCTCGTCATCGGTGCCCCTCTTCCTGCTCTTCCAGGAGGTCTCCGAATCCAAAGGATGTAACGGGGCCCGAGCCTTCCGCTTGCCCCGCTTCCCCTGCACTAAGGACCAGCCCTCCATGGCATCATCCGGGGGCTGGCTAACAGGGGTCGCGTCGGGGGGCAAGGGCAATGGCTCAGGGACTTGGGGAGGCAATGGTGGGGTAGCAGGAATGAGGGAGGATTCCCCCTGGGGCTAGCCCTCTCTCATGCCTGGTGGTATTTCCGTCGCATCCTCCTCCACAGTGGTGGACCGAGAAGGAGGAGGGGCATCTTCGGGTGCCGGGCAGCCAGGGGTATCGGCGGTGACAGGGCCAGGCCTTGCCGAGGCTCGGGGGTCTCGGACGCTCCTCCATTGCCAGGCTAAGGGGCAGTCCCTCCGGACGTGCCCCATTGCCCGGCAGAGGTAGCACCGGGCCTCTCCTGTCGAATAATGCGCCCGGTAGTGGGCTCCCTGGTAGGGGACCAGGAAGGACCCCTCGAGCACCTTTCTGCCACGTGCAGCCAACGGCAGTTGAAGCTGCACTTGTCGGCGGAACAAGAGGACGTGATGGAGGGCGGGGTCCTTGCAGCCCAACGGGAGAGGGCTGATGACGGAGATGGGGCACCCCAGGGCAGAAAGGGCAGGCAGCAGGGTGGTATTGGGCAGGAAGGGAGGGACGGAGGTCAGGATCAAGCGGACCCCCAGGTCTTCCAGCGGCTCCAGGGAGACGAACACGCCCCCCACCGCCAGGCCCATCTCTACCGCCTCCTGGGCAGCGGCCTCCAATGCCAGGAAGAAGACCACCTTCCTGTACATTTTGGAGGCCGCCACGATGGCTGTGGGCCCCACCACCCTCACCAATGCCCGCACATAGGTCTCCACGTGGGGCGAGGTGGGCACCAGGAGGCAACGGACGCCATGCTTCCTGGTTAAAGTGAGGAAGGGGCCCCGGCCGCTATAGATGGTAGCAGAAGTGGCAGTTGGAGGAGCAGTGGCAGGCGGGGGGGCCGCTGCCACCTGGGCGTACGCCTTGGGGGCTGGGGGAGGGACACCCGCGAAGCTGGTGGAGGGAGCAGCAGGCATGGATGCCACGGCCAGTAGCAGGGCTGTGGCAGTGGGGGCAGTCTCTGCCATGGAGGGTCTGGCCTTTTTTGCAGGGCCCTTACTCTTTTTCCCACCCAACCTTTCCCACCGGCTGGGGGGCTCCCCCCGAATCAGAAGGTGCGAGGGACGTGGCAGCAGCGGATGTCTCCCAGGTACTCGCCGCCGCCGGTGCCCCAGCAGGGGTGGTGGTAGGTGGATCGGCAGTGACGGTCGAGGTAGAGGCTTGGGAAATGGACACGGAGACAGGTGGAGGAGGGGCGGTGGGAGCATCGCAAGGGGTCTCCCCCACTGCGTCCCCCGCCATAATGAGAGCGGGGAGGGGGACAAACAGCGAGGGGAGGGGAAGGAGAGGAGGCAACCACCCCTTCCCGCTAGGCTGCAGGCAGGGGAGAAGGGTGCCAGAAAGGGAAGGCTAAAGGGGTGTGGGGAGCAACTAAGGACTTAGGGGCGGGAGGGTGTCAGGTCACCGACTCAGAGGGGAATTCCGGCTCCTCCAGCTGCACTAGAGGATCAGGGGGGATAACGGCATAAGGGACTGCAGTGAACAACGGCAAACTCAAACGGGGGAAGGGCACAAGCGCATGGGAGGGGGCGTGGGCGCACGAGGGGAGGGACCAATCAGGGCTGGGGGATCACGGGGGGGGGGAAGGGTGAGCTAGAAATGGGGTGGAGGGACCACGGGGCTAGCTGCAGGGTTGGGGCAGGACAATGAGGGCTGCAGAAGGAAACAGGTGGGGCAGACAAATATGGCATAGGAAAGAGGGTCAGCCCAGGGGGTAGAGGGGGGTGCGTCCACGGGCACTTATGCAAAAAAGTCAATGCTTGGCTGCTGTTGCTGCAGGCTCAAATGGTGGAAGCGGGCGTGGTGAGCCAGCCGAGCAGCTCAGTCCCAAAGGCAGGAGGTCAATGTAGAAGGAAAGCAGCCAGAAGGGATGGTGGAGGGGGCAACAATGGTGGTGGGGGTGAAGGGGGACACGGATGGACCGGGGGCAGGCTCCACGCCACACCCCTGGTGTCCCAACAGACACAGTCCAAACCCCCACCACAAGAGCACAGTTCGAAAAAGACTCAGTCCAGTAAAGCCCCCTCCACAACGGTCCTTACGTGGTCTTCCAGCAGCGGGTGGTCCTCTTCTCCTCCTCCTTCTCCTCAGGGCTCCGACAGCTCCCCAGCAACAGCCACAGCAGTCCCAGCAGCTCCAGGTGGTGGTCTGGTGTCCGGGCAGGAGGGACCCCGCTCAGATGGTGGTGTCCTCAGCAACAAGAGCTAGGGTCCCTCACTCCCCTCCTTCTCTGGAAAGCAGGCCTTCAGCAGCCTTCCTCCCCCACCCGGGGCTGTAGGTGGAGTAACAGCAGCAATTGAGGGTGTGTGTGGGGGAGTGAGGGGACCAGCAGCCAGCCAACTAGAGGGTAGCAGAGAAGGGGGGAGGCGGGGATGGAAGTGGTGGTGTCTGGCCCAACCAAGGGAGCAGCAGGAAGAGCAGCAGCAGCAGTAGCAGCAGCGAGGGCCCAGTGCTCAGCAGGAACAGCAGCAGCAGCCCTCTCCCTCTTCCCCTTTACAGCAGAGGAATAGAAAGGAGATCTACTGGCCACAGAAGCAGGTTTCTGTTCCCTGAGCGACCTGAGCAGGGGCTGCTCTAGGCTAATGAGAACACCTGACTCCAATTAATCTGCTAAGAGTCAGGTGAGGCTGTTAAGCACCTGACTCTAATTAAGGCCCCTCTGATGCTATAAAAGGGCTCACTCCAGTCAGGCCAAAGAAAGCCAGGGAGCCAGAGGAGACGAAGTGCATGCATGTGAGGAACTGGGAGCAAGAGGCATGCAAGAAGCTGAGAGTGAGTAGGCATACTGCTGGAGGACTGAGAAGTACAGGCATTATCAGACATCAGGAGGAAGGTCTGGTGGTGAGGACAAAGAAGGTGTTGGGAGGAGGCCATAGGGAAGTAGCCCAGGGATTATAGCTGTCGTAGCTGCAGTCCACAGGGCCCTGGGCTGGAACCCGGAGTAGAGAGCGGGCCTGGGTTTCCCCTAAACCTCCCAACTCCTGATTAGACACAGGAGGAATTGACCTGGACTGTGGCTTCTACCATAGGGGAAGGTCTCTGGGCTGTTTCCCGACCCACAGGGTAAATCTGTGAGGCTAGCAAATCCACCAATAAGCAAGGATCCAAGGTAGAGGAGGAACTTTGTCACAGTAGATATAATAAAGATGAAGCAAGACTAATTGGGTCTGATCACAAATACTTTCTTATAACTTAAGCAGAGGGCTGACAAGATGTGGAATGAGGAAGGCTCATTATCCAGTGTCTGTCGCTGATTCCTCAGAGTTTGAGGATGATTGTCCTCCAATAAAATTATAGCCGGTTATTGCTGATAGATCTGCAAGTGATTAATAAGACCTATCTGGGATCCACAGACAGGACAGACATTTCCGAATGGAAGGGGCAGATCTGGATTGTTAAATTGGGCTGCAGCATGTTCTTTCCTCCTTTCCCATTTCTCCATTTCCTGTTATCTCTGTTCAATCTCAAAATACTGGCATCCTTGCCACAAAGTCCTTTTCCATTTTGGTCAGTTGAGGGCTTGGGTTTCCCATGAGTTTATGTCAATACTGCACTTCTTCATGTTGGCTTTGAGGGTGTATTTGAAGTGGTATTTTTTGCCTGCCCCTTGATCGTTGATCATGGGTTAGTTGTGAGAACATGACCTGCTTCTGGAGTTGACTTACTGGCATTCAAAGAACATGACCAGCCCAATGGAGTTGGTGGCAGATGACCATAGCTTCAATGCTAGAGGTTTTGGCTTGGGACAGAACACCGATGTTGGTGTGTCAGTCATTCTACTCAGTTCTTTTGGAGGCACCATTGATGGTATCTTTCAAGCACCTTGAGGTGTCTAGTGTACACAACACAGGTTTTGGCACCGTACGAGAGAGTAAGAATAACAGCAGCCTGGTTCATGAGAAACTTAGTTTGATTCTTGATCTCATGATCTTCAAAGAAAGATTTTTTCAAGTGTCCACAAGCTGCACTGACGCATGGAGGGCAGTGTTGAATTTCCTTGTCAATGTCAGCTTTTTACAACAGATAGCTGCCAAGTTAAAGGAAGTGTTTGACGTTCTCCAGGGTCTCTTTATTGATCTGAATTACAGGATTTGGGTCCTGGTGATTTGGACCCTGTTGGTGGAGTATTTTAGTTTTCTTGGTGTTAAGTGTGAGGCCAATTTGGTTGTAGGCCTCAGAGAAAGTGTCGATTATTTTTTTTTGGAAGATCATCTTCTGAGTGGGCGCACAGGGCATGTGCACCATAGGCCCTCAGATACAACACTGATAGGTTACAGAGTGATAGAAACTAGATAGGAAAGTCAGTCAGTGAATTTTATAGGCATTGATGCAGCTGAATCCATCATTTTCAAATACATTGTAGAATGACATCAGAGGTTAGATTTTAAAAATTGTTATGGAATTCCAAGTGAAGAATAACCAGTAACTTTTCAAAGATTCATCAAAAGCATAAAAGTTAGATATGATTAGCTTTTAGAATGGTTATGAATAAATGGCATTTTACTAGTAGAAATTTCCAAATAGATACATAACAACTGAATTGGTAATTGCAAAGTTTGGATGGTATTTCATGAATACTGTACTGGCCTCAGTATAGCACCATTGCTCTAAAACCATGACTGACCCACAGGTCATGTAGGGGTCTTCATGCTGAAGAGATAGAGCTATAGGGCTATGTTCTCAGATGGTGTAAATGACTTATAAGTGATTTCAGGGACTTGATTGCAATGACACTATGGCAGTGTATACCAGCTGCAAATCTGGCCAATATAATATTCATGCCATCTAATTTCTCTCACTGCCTGTGCAAGATTGTTCGCTATGGTACACTTTTTCAGTTCTTTATCCAGTTTTAAATGATCCAAGGATTGTAGGATTTCATGACTTCTCTGTGGAGATTATTTCACAGTATAATAGACCTCAGTGCTTGGAACTACTTCCTAATAAACTTAAATTGATCTTTGCTGAGCTTCTTCCCAAAGGAGTGAATCCAAAAAATAGCAAAAAATAGAAGCTTATAGTTTATCTTGCAGGCTGACCACACTTCCGTAACATTGTATCGTCATATCCAGTCTATTTTAAAAAATGAGTACAGACATTTTTGTAGTAAGGCTTACTTCTCATTCCTGCTTGTGAGCATTAAGGAGATAAGTATGCATTTTGTAGTGTGGCAGATTGATGCCCCAACCATTGCAGCACCTTTTGCCTCAGGTTCCCCCATTGTCCTTTGGCGAAGTCTCGCTGTCACAGTGCCTGGTCCACTGGCAAGACTACTTTGCAGTGTTCTGCTCCTTCTGGGGCCACAGAGTACTTTACTAAAGTTCAACACGAGTGTATACAAAACCAAACCTTCAGGCTGACTGGGCTCAGCTGGCAGTCACGTCTTCACAGATGTGCCTCTGATTCTCTGTCTAGACTATCCTCCTGGCTAACCACAAGCTTTTGTACCTCAATAAGGGGCTGGCCCAGTTCTCTCCTCACTCTGGTTCAGGCAGGCTACAGTTCCTCAGGGCCCATGTTTCAGTGAGGCTTGCAGCTCACCTCTGAAACAGCCTATCCTCTCATCTCTCCTGCTCCACCTTCTTTCAGGCTGCTTCCCAGAGAGAGGGAACTTTCCGCCTCCTCTCCTCTGGGTATCCTCTCCACAACTGGGCTCACCTAGCTTTTTATGGGGAAAATAAACAGCCTCTTCCCACACCCCGCTAGGCTTCTCTTGAGTTAGGCCTGGCCCACCCTGGGGGTGCACCTATCTTGGTTAATTGGTCTCACAGGCCTATATTAAGCCTTCCACGGCATATGTGGAGTAAACGCCCCATCACATTTGGTTAAATTTGAAAAATACGTACCCAACCATTTGAATGCAGCAGTATGTGGTCCCTTCCTGGGACTTGTGTTCTAACATTCTGACACGTCCAGACTGGTAGTTGATTGGTTGAGTATCATATTTAGTTTATAGGTTTATGGTTGCCAAAAAGAGTCAAATCATTTTTGGTTTTCTTTTAGGACTAGCAATTTCCAGTTCTATAAACTATGTTATACTCTGTGTCAGGCCTCTTTATGTTAAGGTTTCACATGAAAGATAATTGGTTATCAAATGCTTCTTGAAAAGTACATAACTTCTACATCATTCTCTTATCTACCATGGCAGTATTATGTTCAAAGAACTCTATTGACTTAATTATGCAAGACTTTCCTCTTATAAATTACTATTGGCTGACTCTGATGGAATTAAGCTTTGCATGGTACTTCCTCAATAAACACCCACAATTTGTTTTCATTATGTATATACCACAACTGAGTGGTAAATTAGCTGGCCTTTATATTTTTGCTGTATCCCTTGGGCATTTTGAGTCATGGTATTGGGCTTTCAACTTTTCTGTCCCCAGGAAATGGAGATGCCATCATAGGATATCAACTGTAAAAACTCACTAACCACTTCACTAATTGGAATGCATAATGAACAAATCACACCCGTAAACTGAAATGAGGAGGTGGGAGGGAAATGGAAAATATCTCAAGGCAAATTTCAGAGAAGCTGAATGCATATGTCCAAAATGCAGGAGAAAATTACCAGTGTGAATAAGCATCATAATACAAAGAGTGATAAAAGAAAATAAAATTGTGAGGCTGAAAGTATTGATGTGAAATTAAGGACCTGAATGCTTGTGGCCCCTTAAATATCCCTTTGCATTTCATTTCAGTTGTCAGGAGGCTAACTCCAATGCACTTGGCTAGTCCAGTTTCATATTTATATTCTGCCTATCTGAAGTTTCACTGTTTGATATTCTTCACTTTCTGTCCTAAAGTGTTGAGTAATGTTGGTGTTAAGCTGTTATCATGTTTCACTCCAGAGGTAGCTGCATTTCACTGGTTGGTAAAGTGACTCTTAGGGTTTATCTATACTACGAGTTATTATGCAACGAGCCTGGGTGAAAATCTGCAGTGTTGTGCACTAATTACCCATATGGGCACTGTTACTATGCACTGAAAGTTCCTTAGTGTGCTTTGACCTATTTCTATAAGGAACTTTTAGTGTGCATCAGCAGGGACCATGTGGACAGATATTGCATGGCAAGCTGGTATTGGAAACTACAGTTCTCTAGTGTGCCATGCCCTAATTTGCTGTATAAACATGCCCTAATTGATAGCTTATCAATGTAAGTTATAAAGTGCTTTGGGATAGAAGAGATTATATAAATACAAGGATTTTATTAATAAATCATTAGGGTTATTGCTGCAAGAGGGATTGTCTTAGTGTGAAGTGAAAGAATGCACGTAAAAATGAGACAAAAATGGGAAATGAAAAGAGACTGGCAAACAAGGTAAAGACAAAATTGTACTTATCTATAAGAAGACAGGTTTCCACAAGTATAGACACTTCATGGCAGGGTGAAAGGGACTTGGTGGCAGAGAAGACATATATTGCTGAGAAACTGAATGATTTCTTTGCCTTTATGTTCATCATGTGGAGAAGAAGAAACATGTCATAACAGATTGGATTTTATTGGGAAAGAAAAGAGAATATCATACTTAAATTAAGGGTCATACTAAGGCAGATTGTGACAAAAAGATACCTCTAGGACTGAACAGCCTGCAACCCTGTATCTTCAAAGATGGGAATTATATTTTAAAAATAACAGAAATGTTTAAATCCTCAATGGCAAGAGGAGCAACCATGACACATGCACAGAAAGCCTCCAAGGTTTAAGCAAGTTACAGAGCTGTAAATTTTGACCTACAGATATACAGCATTGGGAAATAGTCTGTTGTTAAGAGCAAAGTAGGAGTATGGTTTGATAGTATAAACTTAATTCATCTTTTGGTGAAGGATGGCTCTGATTCTTTTGCAAAGCAAAGTATCTTCAGAACAGAAGACTAAATCACTGCTGATGAGTTAAACGCTGTCATGTTGTTCTCTAGGGTATTGGTCCATTTCTGTTCCCACGGAAGTCAATGGGAGTTTTGCTCCACTGAAGCATGGTGAGGCTAGAATTGTTGTTTGCAAGACAAGCTGCACACAGGTTTATGTAGGAATCACAGTTCAGACAAGTGTGATTTAGCCATACATACAAAAGCAGCACAAAATGATTTTGCTTGTAGCATGAGCTGATAGCTCACAGCTAGAAAGCAACAAAAGTTGAACTATGGTAAGGTTGTTCAAAACAAATTTGTTTTAAGAAGTTGATATAACAGTCATAAATGTTGTATTTACAGATTGAAGAGTTGATTTGATCATTGACCATATTTTAATTGATAACTGTCTTGCATGTTAGTTTACTTTGTCAAGATGCCTTTGGATATTAAAATTGAGGTTATTTTGTCCAGTAAGGGAGGTGTGTAACAGGGTGCTTCACTCACCGTAGGGATGGTGTCTCCTCTTGGCCATTCTGGGGATTAGCTGTGCAAGGCCGAAGCCCCTTTCTGCGGTTGCACGCCATCTCTCTGTCAGCCTATGGCCCCCTCTCACTGCTGTAACCGCAGCATCCTCTTCATAACTCAGCCTTCTGGCAAGGTCACTTAGCATTCCCCCCTTCTGGGGTATTGCCCTTCTGTCAAGGTCTGATTCCCACTCTGAACTTTAGCATCCAGAAAGTGGGGACCTGCATGTACCACTCTAAACTAAATTCCTAGCTTAGATCTGATAATGCTGCCACCAACCAAAATATAGTGTTTGGTACACTTTCTGTCCTCCAAAAACCTTCCCTGGGGAACCCTGAGATATACACTGATCCAAACTCCTTGGATCCTAAAACAGAGAGGAACTAACCTTTTCCCCCCTTCTCTTCCCCTCCCAGACTTTCCATGAGAGAGACACTGATCCAAACTCCTTGGATCCTAAAACAGAGAGGAATTAACCTTTTCCCCCCTTTCTCTCCCCCTCCCAGACTTTCCCTGAGAGAGACACTGATCCAAACTCCTTGGATCCTAAAACAGAGAGTAATTAACCTTTCCCTCCTCCTTTCCCCCTCCCAGACTTTCTCTGAGAGGTACACTGATCCAAACTCCTTGGATCCTAAAACAGAGAGGAATTAAACTTTTCCTCCCCCTTTTCTCCCCCTGCCATTCCCTGGTGAGTTCAGACCCACTCCCCTTGGGTCTTACACAAGAATACAAAAATCAATCAGGTTCTTAAAAACAAAAGCTTTTAATTAAAGAAAGAAAAAGTAAAAATTATCTCTGTAAAATCAAGATGGAAAAATGTTTACAAGGTCTCAGCTTTACATAGACCAGAGGGACTCCCTCCCCCCTAGCCTAAGTATAAGTTACAGCAAACAGAGGTAAAATATCCTTCCAGCAAAATACACATTTGCAAATCAAGAAAACAAATATAAAGACTAATTCACCTTCTATCTAGTACTTACTAGTTAGAACATGATAGACTGTTTCAGAAAGATTGGAGAAAACTGGTTGCCCAAAACTGGTTGCCCGTCTGGCTCCTCTTAATTCCAAGAGAGAACAAAGAACAACCCAAAAAGCACAAACAAAGACTTCCCTCCACCAAGATTTGAAAGTATCTTGTCTCCTGATTGGTCCTTTGGTCAGGTGTCTGCCAGGTTCACTGAGCTTGTTAACCCTTTACAGGTAAAAGAGACATTAACCCTTAACTATCTGTTTATGACACCTTCAAAGTCTCTTTCTCTCCCACAGTGACCCAGGAAGTCATCCAGTTCACTGTTCCGCCAGATCCACTTCCTCAGTGGCAGGTAGGGGAACCCAGGCCCACCCTCTACTCTGGCTTCCAGGCCAGGGCCCCTACAATACACAGACAAGGTCTGTTCAGTCCCCAACCTTGCTGATTCCTCCTTGGGTTGCTCCCTAACCCATGTCCCACAGGCTCTGTAATCCACCTAGTTCTCTTCAGGGTACACCCTGCCTCTGGGCCAGACTTTAGCATCCTAATCTTTCCCTTGGTTCCCTCTTTCCTGCTCTACTAAGCAGAGGGTGACCACAAACTTCCTCCCAGCCACCCTTGCTGCTACTAACTTCCTGGGTTTATATTAGCTCCATCTACCTCTGCTCAGGTGAGATTCCTTCTAATCAAGGATACAATCTGGCATTCATTGACCCCTTCAGGGTAAGTGTAGGGTGTACACCCCATCTCAAGCAGGAACAATACATCTTTGCCTAGTTCAATTAGCATAACCATCCTTTATTTGAACCATTTACCACAATTACAGTGATTCCTTTTGGGACAAAGACAGATGAACAAATATATGAGGAGGGAAAGGAAAGGAAATAGGAGGGAAAAAATGGATTATTCACATCCTTGGTCATATTTTGTCCACTCTTCTTCTTCTGGGCTTTCTGCAACTTTCAGAATTGTTGGAAGGCTGGCAGAGTCTGCTTAGCCTTTCTACTTTAGTATTTTTACTTCTACTCATAATGTCAGGGTAAAGCTCTTCATCTCATAAAAAGTTCCATGAATATTAATGCATGTATGGCTTTTTTCGTTTAAATCCAGAATAGACACAGTTAGAGTGTTTCAAATCCTGGGCTACATAGCAGTTTTGAGCACATGAAAACACAGTGTGCACACTCTGTGTAGGGTCAAAACAAAACTCCGTTTCCTGTGGTTTGAGTTTATCAATGAACAAATGCTCTGTAAGACAACATAAAGTCCAGCCTATGTTTTCAGCCAGGTTTATCTGAGCCCATGGTTCCTAGATCTGGGCAGCCCTTCTCATCCTATACCTTTAGTTCTCTCTGCCTCTCTTTTCAGGACAAACTCTTACTCCCTTCCCAGCCTGTTCTAGTGTGGATTTCATTCCCTCCATCTCAAGAACTTTGTACAAGTCAACATCATTAACATGAAAAGAGGAGAATTTAATAGAGTGAAAGATATATATATATATATATCTATTTAAGAACGTGAGTTTCACTTTGAGTTTTTCCTGAGTAAGGATTGCAGGACTTGGCCCACTAGGAGTAAAACATTTTCCTTAAAATCTCTTCTCTCTTTAACATAAGTTTTATATAGCTGGCATGCTGTTATGTGATTAGCATCGTAATCAAGGGGAAAGAAAACACATAGCTTCAATCTCACTGTAGGGTTATATAGTGCTTACTCAATGCATTGCCAGCATTAGCCTTTTTAGGAAAGGCAAAAAATCGAGTTTTCATCATTAAGATTAAGTTGTGATTATTTTAATAGGGAAACAATTTTTTTAAATAGCTGCCAGAAGTATCCGTAGCAGAAAGTAGGTGAGGAGTTATATCTCCAGTGACTTCAATAGGAATTGTTTTAGACCGTTAAATAGAAACATCAGCATGGAAGCAGATATTAAAAAGGAGACATCGAATCCTGTGTCAGAGTGCACTACACTATGAAGATAGTTTAATGTCGTGTGTTAAATTACAAATACATAACAGAAGAAATGTGTAGGGTAATGATGTATAAAATAAACTGGATAAGAAAAATAATCTGTTTAGCTAGCAAGAGTTCTGGAAGTAACACAATGAGATGAAATCACTGTTAACATAAAGTTGTGGCATGGAAGTAATACATATGCCAAGAAAAGTGGTTGCAGAAATAGACAGTGCGTTTTACAGGGGGCTTGATAGCTCACAATGCACCTGCAGCAAAAACACATCCTAATACAGAATGATATAGATGAGGGGTTCCCAAATTTGGTTCACGGCTTGTTCAAGGTAAGCTCCTGGCAGGCCTTGAGACGCTTTGTTTACCTGAGTGTCCGCACGCACAGCCACTCACAGCTCCCGGTGGCCACAGTTCGTTGTTCCCGGCCAATGGGAGCTACAGGAAGCGGCATGGGCTGGGCCAGCGGACGCTCAGGTAAACAAAGCGTCACACAGCCTGCCAGGCGCTTACCCTGAACAAGCCGTGAACCAAGTTTGGGAACCCCTGATATAGATGAACATAAGAACAATCATACTGGGTCAGACCAAAGGTCCATCTAGCCCAGAATCCTGTGTTCCAACAGTGGCCAATGCCAGGTGCCCCAGAGGGAGTGAACAGAACAGGTAATCATCAAGTGATCCATATATCATTCCTTACTTTTTTCTCAGGGCTTCCGTTACAGTTGTCTCTATTACTTTCTTAAGTACCCACCCACCTTCATAGACTTCTCCACACACCTTCGACACGTACAATGGTCATCAGCATTACCACACAGTGCTGCCTGAAAGTAGCACAGTTGTTCTAGGTAGGAACGTAGCCATGTGGTAAATAGTGACCATTTAATAGTTTCCTAGATACTCTCTCTGGCCCTGATCCTGCATGTGACTCCGTGCAGGTGGACACCTGCACCTGCATAGAGCCCTGTTGAAGTCAGTGGAGCTCTGTACTGGTGTAGGGGTTCGACAGCACAGATGCTGTGGTAATGGGTCCCCTATGAGTACATACATTCAATAGAAACAAAGTGATGTTTTTGATTAGTTTAATTTTTAAGAATATTTTTATAGAATATTTTAGTATACTAGGACTGTGCTGTTTTTTTTGCACCTGCCACAAATTTAGCACAAATTTCCACAGGAGATTTGAGAAACTCAATCCCCATCTAAAAATAATCTCCCTTGAGTTTAATATTATTTAATTTTGTCTTGCTTGATATTTTACATTATGCATGAATGATTTTGTAATTTTTTAAATTATATTGTACATTGATTTGACATACTCAACTACTAAAGGAACTTTGTGAAAACTGTGTGGTATTACAGTATAGATTTTTTATGGTGGAAATCAATAACTATACCACTGCTTGAGGAGGTTACATTTCTTAAAAAAAGACATTCCTGAAATATGCATATTTATCTTAACATTTCTATTCAGAGTTTCACTAAGCAAAAGTATATGTCTTTCCTACATGGTTGTAGATGTATTATTGTTACCCTTAGTGCAGAGATATTTGAGGGTCTAGTGATTAAAGCTTGAGGCTAGAAGTCAGAATGCATGTATTCTGTTTTGAGGTCTTGGGTAAAGAAGCAAGACCATATGATTTTAAATACAATGGATGCAGTAAAGTTGTTAAGGTTTTGGGAGCAGTGGGGTCCAGTGGCTAAAGCAATGGATTGAGAGTCAGGAGACATGGGTTCTAGTCCCAGCTCTGCCAGTGGCCTCGTGTGTGATGTTGGGTCAGCCTCTTCACCTCTCTGTGACTCTATTTCCCCATCTGGAAAATGAAGAATTATACTTACTCTTCTTTGTAAAGAGCTTTGAAATCCTGTATATGGATGAAATGCAGTATATACATTCTGATGGTTAACCATCATCATTGCCTGGGCATCAGTGTCTCCCATCTGCAAAATGGGAATAATAGTTATCTGATTAGGTTTTATGAGATTCAGTTAAAATTTGTGAAGTGCTCAAACATCTCAGATGAAAGGTGCTATATATGTGCAAAGTATTATTTTTATTATGCTAGGTGTTTTAATGGCCTGAGGAAGTATTAGGTGGAGACTCTCAAAGGGAATATGGCCACATATCTACCCTTCATTTAACACCCTTTTTAGAACAATTGTTTCACGCTGCCCCTGTAGACTCCGAAAAGACAATCTGGCATCAACTCATATTTAGAAGGGAATCTTCAGAACCAGAAGGGATACACACTTCATTGTTTTTAAATGAAAGTCTCTTTGTAGTCTGTTTATACAGTGGCCCTACGTCAAGAAAAAAAGCATGGTGTATAGAAAATGAAAGCATAGTAGAGCTACCACTATTGAATACTTTACCAGAGCCCAATAGGTACTGGTTGATTTATGGCCTTTATCTTGTTTCTTCTCATTTGGGGATCCTGATAGGTAGCTCCATGACTGCCCAGCCTTTCAGTAGTATTCTACTAATGCCATTAGGAGTTATGACTAGAACTGCCATATATTAATTGAATTGAATAGATTACAGTTTTTACCTTACTCTAACAGAATACATATATTTGGAGGCAGGTTAAATTCATGACCATTCCACAATGCATAATCTCTCAATAGCTGTTCAGAGTTTTCCTGAGAACATCTCAAAGATCTCTACAAGGTTCTGAGTCAGCTTTCATTTGCTTTATAGCCAGTTGTGCTCCCAAATTGCAGTCACTAGAGAAGAATTAACTCTGAAAGTTTTGAAAACAAACTCTCCAAAAGCCTTTCGCTTACATGAGTACCAAATATATAGAATCAAGTTGTTTGCATGCTAATAATACTCCTAAATCCAGAATATATTATTTTAAGTATTCTGTAGATACATCATCTCAGGAGATTTAGCTGCATGTATTTCTTTAAAATTAGTAGACAGTGTGTGGCTAAATCGGCTTTGAAAATCTGAACACACAATATTAGGGCATTGACATTGTTTTAAAAAAGGATGCAATCACCATTCTTAATAACACTGGGCCAAATTCTCAGTTTCTTATTTGAGGGAAAACTCTTTGATTTCATGATTAAAGATGAGAGAATGTATCCTTCTGTAAATTCATGGAATTACTTATTCTTTTCCTACATGTCTTATATTACTATTAAACCGTCACGCTTCTACTGGAGGTTTAGCATTTTGAACAAAATTATTGAATTACAATTTTATTACATTCTAGTAACATGGCTTTTATATTTCCAGAGCATTTTACATGGACAAAGTAGAAAATCCTTCAAATCAGCGTTCATCACATACAGTAATTTGCATATATGGTATATAATGTAAGGAACTCATTGTACTTGGAGCTGGTGCATCTGAACTGTTTTATTTACTATCCAATCTATAATTTTCTTCAGACAGTTATCTTCTTGAAAGTCTGTGTGTGTTTGGAGGTGAAGGATTGGTTTGAGAGAATTAGTTAGGGCTGGTTTTAAATAGCCTCAGGAGACTGCAGTTGAGTGTATGGCTTCCAAACAAAAAGAGCAAGCATGTAGGCCAAGTGCCACAAATGACAAGTCACTCCAAAAGGCAGCATCCATGGTCTTTGGCACCGTTACACTAAAACTCCCACTGTGCAAATACACAGATTGCTGGCACTGTTAGGGGTGTCTGTATTTTAGTGTAATACACTGCCAATTACCTCAGTTTGGGCTGCCACTCCAATGCCTCAGGGCTGCTGCAACTGCCTGCCATCCTCTCCTTGACTTAGGTGACAATACCACATCCTCTTGCAGGACAGCCACTCGCTGGAACTACCTCTCCTTCCCTCTGGGTACTGGCTCTATAGTGGCAGGTGAAAATGAATGGAGATAATGTGGCAGACAAAATCAAATGTATCTGTAAGAGGTCCATGACATAAACTAGCCATGTTTAAGTGCATAGTGCATTGCTAAATGGTTCTATAGTACATTTTGTAAAAGAAATTATGTTCTTCTTCTAGTGATTGCTCATATCAATTCCAGTTAGGTGCACGTGTGCACCATGTGGACAGATGTCGGAAACTTTTTCCCTAGTAGCTACCCATCTGGCCAACTGGGGAGCCCCCTGGAGTGGCGCCGATATGGCATTCTATATAAGACCCTGCCGGCCTGACCCCCCTTCAGTTCCTTCTTTCCGCCCGTGAAGGTTGTTGGAACAGTGATCTCTTGTCTCATCAAGTGCTCCACTTATCCCTAGCTTCTCTTATCTTGATTGCCGTTAATTGTTATTAGTTAGCATTAAGTGTTTCCTATAGTATTTAGAGTAGTTTAGTAGTTGAGGGCAGTTCCGTCAATGACTGCCCTGTGGGGCTCTGGGGCATGCCGTCCCATGGCTTCAAGCCTTGCAACTCTTGCAACAAGCCCATGCCTACAGGCGACCCCCACAATTCCTGTCTCAGGTGTCTGGGGGAGGGCCATCAGGTGGAAAAGTGTAGAATCTGTAAGGCGTTCAAGCCCCAGGCTCGGGTCCGAGCGCTTCGATGCGAAGTGCCCCTCCTGCAGTACTGTCTTCGGCACCGCGGAAGATCTAAGCAGGACAAGGCTGCCAGGCCCAGATCTGCCCATTCCAGCCCTGCACAAGGGATTGCAAGTGGAAGAGGTCATATTACCATCCACACCAGACACCTTCGAGGCCTCTAGAGGCCTCATCGAAATGACGGCTCCGGTGCCTCCAGCTCCAGCACCGGCCCCAACCCAAGTCCCGGTACCGTCCAAGGGTAAACCGGCAATTTTCGGAATGACAGCCCTCAGACCAGCATCTCCTCACCGCTTGGAGACCTGGTGCCATTCCGAGTCCCAGCACCGTCACAGTCTGACTCCCAGCACAGATCAGACTCACGGCGCTGGTCTCGCAGTCCTGACCCTCAGAGCCATTCCCGCTCAAGGTCGCCATCGACTGCTGGTTCATGGTCCCATTCAAGATCAAGGTCAAGATCAGTGACCTCGTGGCTCTGTTTGGACCAACGCAGTGTGGAGCTCCGATCCCTGCATCGTATGTCGACACGACACCAGCCCAAGGCCCATCACCAATCTATATCTCGGCACCGTGCTCCGTTGTGGCACCACACTCCGTCGTGGCACCGCTTGCCGTCATGGCACCGCACTCCATCATGGCACTGCTCTCCATGATGGCACTGCTTTCCATTGTGGCACCGCTCCACTGCCTGGCACCGCTCTTCATCGCGGCACCGGTTGCAGTCATGATCAATCTCCTGGCACCGATCCCCACATGACCCACGCCTACCAAGGGACTCAGTGCCTCCTTTGCTTCACTCTCGCACCACTCCTCCTTGGCCGTTGTGATCTCGGTTCCCTTCCGGAAGGTCGGGCCCTGGGAGCCTCGCCCAAGCTCCACCAGCACCCAACTGGCAGCCCCAGTGGCAATTTTGGACCCCCCTGGGCATATCACCAGGCCCAGGGTGCCCTCCCGCACCCAGTTGTTTGGCCACCATCAGAAGTGAGTGCCCGGCCCTCCAGACTCGGACCAATCTGCGGAGCTAGCGCCCGTGAGAAGGGCTATCCCAGCCACCCAAGAGGAACCACTTATGCCCATCCAGGAGTCTGTCTCTGCACTGGCCCTTCCAGTGGAGTCATCTTCGTTCTCCCTTGATGAGGCTGTGGCTGGCACGTCTACATCAGGGTCCTTCAAGAACTATTGAGGCACATGGCCCTCAATATGAACCTCCAAATTGAGGAAGTTGTGGAGGAAGAGGACCCAATGGTGGACATTCTAGGCCTGGAGGAACCCTCCAGGGTGGTGTGAAAGCTGGCTGACCCCCCTTAATAGATTACAAGCGGCCAGTAGGTGGAGGGGGAGTAAGTACTGCTCATGGACACAGTAGCTTGCATTTTTGCACTATCTCTTTTCCTCTGCCTCAAGGCAAGAAGATCCTGCTCCAAACCAGTTAGTTCCACTTAGATAAGGGAAACATGAGATATTACACTTACCAATCAAGTATTAACACGCAAGGGTCTTTCTCTGAATGTGTATAAAAGGTTTGTGAAATTTGTGTAAGACAGAGTCTTTTGTACCAAGGTACAGGCTCTCCTTTTTCTGCAGAATAAAGCATTTTTCCTTATCCCTGTCAGGCTGTTAATTAGCTCTCAGCTAGACAGACCCGATATTTCGGTAACAGTGGCCCTTCCCATGAATAAAACCATCCAGAACAATGCCAAGTCCCTCTGACAAACCCCGACCTCCATCCCTCCCACAGCTAAGGGGGTAGAAAGAAAGTACTTTGTGGCAACCAGGGGCTATGAATACCTTTTTACCCACCTTGTTCCGTGCTCGCTTGTGGTGGACACAGTGAATGACAAGGAAAGGCAGAGTGAACAAGGGCCTGCTCCCAAGTCAAAGGATGCTAAGTGGCTGACCTTTTTCAGAGAAAAATTTATTCTACTGGGGGCCTCTTGCTGCGGATTGCTAATCACCTAGTGATCCTTCTCAGAAGCAACTCCTCATCCAGGAAGTTCAATCCCTCCTTGCCATAGGGTCAATGGAAGAAGTTCCTCAGGAGCTCAGGGCAGAGGTTTCTATTCCCGCTATTCCCTTGTCACCAAGACAAAGGGAGGCCTAAGACCTATTCTGGACCTCAGGGAGTCAGCAAGTACATCGTCAACCTGAAGTTCCATATGATCTCCTTAGCCACTATCATTCCCTATCTGGATCTGGGAGACAGGTATGCCACCATCGATATGAAAGACGTGTACTTTCACACTTCAATTACTCCATCTCACAGACATTTCCTCCACTTCGTGGTGGGCAAGATGCACTATCAGTTCGCAGCCCTCCCGTTCGGCTTGTGCACAGCCCCTCGTGTCTTTACCAAGTGCATGGCGATCATGGCAGCCTTTCTTCGCCAACACCACATGCACGTCTTGCTGTACTTCGATGACTGGCTCAGGTACATCTAATCACAGACACATTCACTCGCTTGGGTATCATGGTAAACGTCAGCAAATCCGTCCTCGCACCTGCTCAAATAATAGAGTTCATAGGTGCAATCCTGGACGCAAACCAGGTGAGGGCTTTCCTTCCAGAAGCATGGCACCTGGCTGTAGCAGGCATAATTACCAGCCTCTGAAAGTTTCCCACCACCATGGCAGGGCAGTGCCTTAGGTTGCTGGGTCACATGGCATCCTGTACCTACGTGGTGCAGCACGCCACACTAAGACTCAGCCGCTACAGACATGGGTGGCTTCAGCCTACCGCCTTGGACGTGACAGTCTAGAGGTGGTCCTCACGGTCCTGAAGTGTACACTCGACTCCCTACAATGGTGGCTGGATCCTCGGATGGTGGGTGCCGGGGTCCCGTTCCATCCTCCCCAACCCACCCTTACCCTGCTCACAGATGCATCTGACCTGGGATGGGGGGCCCACCTCGGGAACCTGACAATGCAGGGCTTATGGCGTGAGAGTGAGCTGTCATTGCACATCAACATCAAAGATCTCAGGGTGATTCACCTTGCATGCCAAACCTTTCTCCTCCACTTGCAGGGCCACTATGTAGCAGTCCTAACAGATAACACCACAGCCATGTTCTACCTGAACAAGCAAGGCGGAGCCCGGTCATCGCCGCTCTGCCAAGAAGCCCTCCTTCTGTGGGACTTCTGCTTAGCCCACTCCATCAACCTTCAGGCCTTGTACCTGCTGGGTGGACAACCTGAGCAGGCTTTTTCTCAATCACGAACGGTCAATACGTCCAGATAGCATTCATTCCATTTTCTGCACCTGGGGGTTTCCCCGAGTTGACTTATTCGCTTCGCAGACCGACAGGAAGTGCCCAGCTTTCTGTTCCTTCTGGGACCACAGTCCAGGCTCAATAGCCACACCTTCTGCCAGCTGCTTTATGCCTTCCCTCCATTCCCGTTGGTGCACAAGGTGCTCATCAAGGTCCGCTGGGACAAGGAAGATGTCCTTCTAGTAGCCCTTGCCTGGCCACATCAGTGTTGGTACCTGACTCTGCTGGACCTATCAATCCAAGCTCCCCTGCGTCTCCCTCTCATCGCCGACCTCATCTCTCAGAACCACGTTCGTCTCCTGCACCTGGATCTTCAGTCGCTCCACCTCATGGCCTGGAGGATCCATGGCTAAACAAGGCTGAATGCGCCTTTTCAGACTCGGTAAGGCAGGTGCTTCTCGAAAGTCGCAAGCCGTCAACCAGGCTTACCTATGAAGCCAAGTGGAAAAGGTTTTCCAGCTGATGCTCTCAGCGGCAGGTGCCCCTGCTTCAGGCTCCAATTCCGTGCATCTTGGACTACCTGATATTCCTAAAGGACCATCACCTAGCCTTTCGGTTCCTTAAGGTCCACCTCGCGGCCATCTCTGCATTTCACCCAGGCGCGTCCGGGTGCTCCATGTTTGCATACCCAGTTGTGCGGCATTTCCTCAAAGGCCTGGAGAAAATCCATCCTCCAACGAAGCCACCCGTGCCTGCATGGGACTTTAACTTGGTCCTCTCTTACCTTATGGGCCCTCTTTTTGAGATGCTGGCCTCCTGCTCTCTTCTCTATCTCTTTTGGAAGGTCCCCTTCTTATAGCCATCACTTCCGCATGTTGGATGTCCGAACTACAGGCTCTCACGTGTGAGCCGCCCTATATCGTCTTTCATAAAGATAAAGTTCAACTAAGATCTCACCCGGCCTTCCTACCAAAACACTCACCTTCTATATAGACCGAAAAAAGCCCTTTCGTAAAACAAGCCAGTTGTTTGTCGCCATTGTGGAGCGGATGAAAGGCACCCCGGTTTCCTCTCAATGACTATTTTCGTGGATCACCAGGTGCATTTGTGCTTGCTATAACCTGCCAAACGTCCCTCCACCTGCTGTTACAGCTCACTCTGAGAGCTCAGGGGTCATCAGCTGCCTTCCTGGCACACATTCCTCTCCAGGAAATCTGCAGGGCTGCCACGTGGGCCTCGGTTCACACCTTTACGTCCCACTATGCCATCATCCAGCACTCTCAGGATGATGCAGCCTTTGGAAGAGTGATCCTCAATCTATGGTTCCTTGACCCCGACCCCACCTCCAAGATAAGGCTTGGAAATTCACCTAACTGGAATTGATATGGTTACTTATCTTTCTGTAAATGTTGTTCTTCGAGATATGTTGCTCATATCGATTCCATTCCCACCCGCCTTCCCTTCTGTTGGAGTAACTGGCAAGAAGGAACTGAAGGGAGGTCGGGATGGCAGAGTCTTATATAAAACTCTATATCGGTGCCACTCCAGGGGGTTCCCAAGCCGGCCCGACGGGTAGCTGCTAGGGAAAAAGTTTCTGACATCTGTGCACGCGGCGTACGCAAACACCTAACTGGAATAGATATGAGCAACACATCTCGAAGAACAAGTAATAGAAAGGTAAGTAACCGTTTTATCTTCATGGAAGTACGCTCTTGGCTATTAAACCTTTGCCAGGAAGTGGGAGAAAGCATGTTTCTGTGTGTGATTTGTGAATATGTGGACTGTCAAAGTGACAGTGAAGTAGCATGCTCACAGTAATATTGCAAGAGTGCATGCCCAAACAGTGTACTGAAACATTGGTATACATTTTGGATACATTTTACAAAAAAACCTAAGTTTATTTAGTGAAATTGATATAGTTATAAGCAACAACATACAAATTATATTTATGTAATGGATCAGACACAACTAGAATTCTGTCACATAGAAACATATTGGAAAAGTCTTCAATTGATGATACTTAAGGCCATGTACTGTCCTTGATCCACAGAAGCCACTCCTATTAATTTTACTTTGATGATATGACCCTAGGAGAGAGAGATTTGATGTTTTGTGAAGAAAACTATTTCACATTTAATTCCTTTCACCATGAAAGCACTGTACTGCATCAATGAAATACAGACCCTCTGGTTTCAGAGTGGCAGAAATGCAGACAAGTGGCACATGATATGCCATACAACTGGGATGTGTGGAGATTTTGATCTAGGTCACTGGGGCAAACCTCTAGTTCCATGCAGTGCTATGGAATCTTTAAAGTAGATAATTTACATATAAAGTGGTTAACAACTAGTTCAGAAGATCCTATCTCATATTATAAGTCTCATGGCTATCAATTTATCTACCTCTGTATGGATGTACCAAGTTGATCCTGTGAGATTTTAATTAGCATTCCTGGGATGACTAAATATGACAAACCTGATGTTAGATGAATAAACTGTCCCTTATTACAGGAATGTCCTTTTATTGTAATTCACATTATTTCTACACAGTGGACCAGAGTCTCAGCCGGTGTAAATTTGGCATTGATTTACATTGGTGGAGGACTTTCCCAAACATTTTATCAAATTAAGGAGAGAATTCCAAGATCTTAATCTTAAAGTCTTCACTCAGGCAAAAGTCCCATTCAAATACACTTAAGAAAAAAGTTATGCCATACTGTTGCTCTCTGTGAGGCATACAGTCACTCCCCTCTCTTTGCCTCCCCAGTCCAAGCACTGGTTATGCCATCCCTTTGTAGTCCTGATCTTGGTCTGCTGAAATCTTTTCTACCACTGATTTCTTACTGCTAGCATGAGAATTTCTCTTAGACATCCTTACTTACTATGTAAGACTCTGATTCTGCCATGCTGAACGTCACACGAGTAATCCCAATGACTGAATGAGACTACTTCTGTGTAAACCTAAGCACATGCAGAAGTATTTGCAGTATCAGAGCTTAAATCTGCACCATAGAGGGGTCACTCTCGCAAGGTGCAGAGCACATTCCGGAGGCACTGAGTGCTTTTAAATTCCACTGAAGTCAACAGGACCTTGAAGTGATTCAGCACCTCCAGGAGTTGCACTCCCCCTTGTGCAGCTGAGCCCATGGAGGGTTTACACACATACAAAAACCCAAAGAATTATGAGGCCTGATGGTCCTTTCTTGCTTGTCCCAAATTGTATGAATAACCCAAGCACTGGCATGGCATATTTTCTCATGTACTGCAATTCCAGCATGTTGGAATCTCTGTAGCATACCTGTGATATTTGGTATCTCTTCCACATGGCACCTCTTAGGCTATAGAAAACATTGTCATCTGGCAGTCCCATCTTTATATTCTGCACAGCACTGAGAGCACTGTCAGCATCCATCAAATAATAAAAGAATAGCCTTTAAAACCTTATTATTCTCTACTATGGCCCAAAGCAGTAGCTTGGCTAGCCACATACTGTAGCTTCTGATCTGTTAAAAATGAAGTAAAATTGGCTTCAGGAACCAATCCAAGGATCAGATTTTGAAGTCTTTTATTCCATTATTATAGTATTATCCCTCTTATTATATGGATATAGATTTATATAGCTATATCTGTGTACATACAGTCCAAAACAGGATTAGTGAACTATCAAGATGTACATGTGCCTTAACTGAGTAATCAGTAGCCCTCATCCTTCTGAACCCTAACTGTTCTCTACTGTTGGTTACCCACATTTATTGGACCACATCATAAACTTAGATTGGTAAAATCTCTTTCCATGTGTTTTGTGAAGCAACCAGTATATTTCTGGTCCTGCAAAGCAGAGATCCTTTGTAATGGATCTACTATGGCTCTTTTTAAGGTTAGGACAGGCGTTAAGCAGGATTGTGTCATTGCCTTGATGCTCTTCTCCAACTTCCTCACTGCGATGCTCTATTTGATCACTGATAAGTTCCCAACAGCAGTGCAGCTAATCTATCAAATGGATGGCAAGCTGTTCAACCTGGGCCACTTTTGATTGAGAACCAAAATGTTGCCAACTTTAGTCGTCCAGCCATCGACGCTGTAGCTTGTGCTCACTCGGAAACAGATCATCAGGTGACCATCAGTGTCTTTGCTGAAGCATACCAGATAATGGGACTGACACACAACGTCCAGAAGACAAAGGTTCACTATGCGCAAGCTATTGGTGTACAACTCCTAGCACCAGCAATAAAGATTCAGGATAACCTTCTAGAGAATGTTGTGCATTTACCATATCTTGGAAGCCAAGTCTCCCAGACAGATGACATCGATGGAAAATTCCAGTACCAGCTCAAATGTGCTAGCCAAGCTTTTGGGTCATCTGAGAAAGAGGCTGTTTGAAGATTGCAACATCAGAATTAAAACCAAATATATGGTTTATAAACCTATTGTGATCCCCACTCTATTATATGAAACGTGGACAACATATAGGAGACATCTTAAGGCGCTGGCAAAGTATCAGCAATGCTGTATGAGTGAGATTATTTAAATTAAATGGGCTGATAGACGCACTAATATCAGTGTCCTCTTACAAGCCGTTATAACAAGCATCGAGGTGATGATTATCTTCACTGGTCAAGTCATGTTCAGATGCCTGATTCCAGACTGCCAAAACAAGTTTTTTCTTCTCAATTCAGCCAAGGCAAATGTGCTATAGGAGGGCAGAAAAAACACTATGGAGATGTCCTCACGGCTAATATGAGGAAATGCAACATTGACATTAACTCATGGAAATGTATAGCTTAGGGCCAACAACAGTGGAGGAATTGCCTGAGGCAGGGAACTCAGCAATTTGAGAACCAGATACAACTGCATGTCACAGAAAAATGGGAGCAACAGAAAGAGCACACCCTGGCATGAACCAACATCCCAGGTTCACCCACCCTCTTTGGAAATACATGTCTGCAGTGTGGAAGGTCTGTGGCTCAAAAGCTGTGGCTATGCACATCTTGTTCCACATTGAGAGAAGAAGTGAATTTCATGAGCTTACACTGTACAGTTTTCTGTGCAGCGCAAGACAATACAATTTTGGGTTTACCCTCCAGAGGGGGTGTGCACTTGAATGCTTGGCAATTTCCAAGCTGAGTCTTCCCATGCAGAGCTGATCTCAGTGTCTGTGTCTTTCTGCAGGTGGGTGTGGTCCTAGCTGTGTGTGTGCTGGAGGAGGCTTGAGGGCCTGGCTCAGCAGGACAGTGTAAGGGAACCCAGGCTGGTGGAACCGGTGGGCGCAGTAGTACCCCAGTACATCAAGTGGCACCCCAAAGGGGTAGGGGGCAATCCTTCACAAAGTTATTGTGTTTTTGCTAGACCTACAGAGCCAACACAGTTCAGAAATCAAGCTGGATTCTTCCTCCTCCTGTGTAGCCTCAATAGGATTGTTTAGCAAATTCTACTCAGCTGAACCTGTGCTCTTAAGGG